>NW_012099087.1:380120-385331 GCF_000951045.1 Mandrillus leucophaeus
CACAAATTTGAAGAAAAGAAAACAAAGAACCATTATCTAATCACGCTTTGAAAGTCCTGCATGTTTGCCTTTTATTTTAGTGTTGACGCCAACATAGACTGTCTTAGGTAATTTCTTCCCCAAACACTTGAATCTTGGTCATTGGTATGTAATCCACTCTCTAGAGTCCAGTGTACTTTAGACTTCATCTGAGTCCGGTACGTGTAGCACACTACTGTTTTATTAATGTAAAAACCTTGTAAATGAATTTCAGATGGGTGATTTAAGTGAGTCACAAGTCACAAAACTTTGCTATTCATAGTTAATCAAATAGAATTGGGTTTTTTTCAGGGTGTGGTGTAAATAAAGAAATGTAAGAAGTTCTCTTCTATAACTGCTCTGTTAACATAGTTTTTAAACATTAAAAAATGTGAACTAAAAATATTTACAAATTTTGTACTTGTTCTTTTGCAATGCAACACTAAACTGGGGCAGTTGAGTACTATATACACTATTCAGGATTTCTGGAGAAGGGTTGTACACATTTGTCAGTGTTCTAGATCATAGAAGGTTATATATTTAAGAACCCTAACATAAATATTTTTTAAAATACTTCTGATAGAAATCTATCTGGCCTGAAATATATACTACATTTCTCCATTCTTCATAATCAGAGTAGATTGACCATAATATTTTCTTTTTTAAGTCAAGTTTATGTTTATAAGTATAAATTTCTGCCCTATGTTGTAGGAAGGAGTTGAGTCTTCCTCTACCCACGTTGCTGCCACCTATAAAATAGGAAATTCTATCAACGCTTTCTTTTCTCAGTAACTATTGGGTCAAAGCTAGTGCAGCCTCTTGTCTTTTCTTTATCCATCATCAGCTCCTCTCCAGCATCTTAGAAAGGCTTTACCAGATCAGCAAGATGGCCAAAGTCTGCTATCCAAGTTCTTCTTGTGGACAGGGCTAGCACAGGAATAGCCTGGGTCTTTTACGGTGTGGCAGGGGATGAAGACCCCCTTGATGAACTCCTCTGGCCTCCCCAGGTGACAGCAGCACATTCTGCGGGGCCTTGGTGGCACACATGCAAAACTCAAAGTAGAAACCTGGGGCACGGGAGTCCAAGTCATGTTCTCCAACCTAACTTCATTCAGAATAAAGCTGATATTTTTATCCTTACATGCCTCCTATGCCTACTTCTTAATTGATCAAAACCCCAAGGGCAAAGGGTGTGAGTAATTATCACTTTTAAACTCAAGCAGTGGTAAAAGTTAAAAGACTATTGAGAATCTGAGCAGATTTTGTTCCAAATCGAAAGGACCAGTCCTGCAGTGCCTTTAATAGTTCTGGCTTCTTCCTTCTACTCTCCCTCCACGAGTCTTTGCTAATACTGTTCTATTCCGTCGTTTTTTACACAGAATTGCCAGGGAAAAACTATTCTTCCCCTTTCCCATGGAATAAACTGTGGGCTTGTATTAGTCAGGGCTCTCCAGAGGGACAGAACTAATAGGATATATGTATATATGAAAGAGAGTTTATTAGGGAGAGTTGGCTCACACCATCACAAGGCGAAGTCTCACAATAGGCCTTCTGTAAACTGGGGAAGAAAGAAGCCGGTTGTAGCTAAGTCCAAGTCCAAAAGCCTCAAAAGCAGGTAAGCTGACAGTGCAGCCTTCAGTCTGTGGCCAAAGGCCAGAGAGCCCCCGGCAAACCACTGGTGTAAGTCCCAGAATCCAAAAGCTGAAGAACCTGGAGTCTGATGTCCAAGGGCAGGAGGAATGGAAGGAGACACCCAGCATGGGAGAAAGATGAAAGCCAGAAGACTAAGCAAGCCAGCTTAGCCCATCTTCTTCCGCCTGCTTTGTTCTAGCTGTGCTGGCAGCTTATTGGATGGTGCCCACCCACACTGAGGATGGGTCTTCCTCTCCCAGTCCACTGACTCAAATGTCAGTCTCCTCTGGCAACACCCTTGCAGACACGCCCAGAAACAATACTTTACCAGCATCCTTCAGTCCAATCAAGTTGACACTTAATATTAACTATCACGGGGCTTAATGATAACTTTGCAAATCAGATGTCCTGTTTTCTTACTTTCTAGATTTGTAATTGTGTTTTGCCTAGTTTGGAAAGGGTGGATGAGGCCCAAATAACTAGGCCAATTTTTGAATATCAATTTTTAAAAATCTTTTATTAGTTTACATGTTAGGCTAATCCAAGTTGGTAGAAAAATCTGCTCATTGGAAGAGTCAGTACAACATCAAAATAACCTGCCAAATTATCCAAATGTATTATAAAGCCATAGCACTTAAAACAGACTTGAACTGGGTGCAAATAAATAAATAGATCATAGTAGTGAATGCATAAATGACCCAAATAATACCAGAAAGGTGGTCTTTCAAATCAATGGGGAAAAATAAAGATTACTTAATAAATGATAGGAAAAAATACATAGTTTTTGAAGAAAATAAAACCAGATTTCTATATTACCCCTTATGTCTAAAGAGAACTTAGATATATTAAAGACTTTAAATAACACATGATAAATCTATCTATTTTTATAAGCATGAAATCATGAGTCAAATAAAGTATGTGTCAAAAGATTGAGTTAGCTTATTAATTAAGAAACAAGTAATTTGTTTAAAAATTGGTCCAAAGGAGACCTCAAAGAGCAAATACATATATCAGCAATCAGGAATGCTAAAATGAATTTGCTAGTAGATGCAAGACTGGCCTATCCACAGAAGGAAATTAATTGCATCTTAATCAGAGAGAATTATTCTGTATGTCTGGACAATAATCATTTCCATCTCTCAGTTTTCCACAATTTAGAGGGTTATAAAGTAGCTCAAAAACCAAAAAAAGGGGGTGCGAGGCAAAATTCTTATAGAATCAGATAACCCAGAAGCAGCATATAATATTTCGTTGAAAGTACACCTACCCAGTAATCTTTTTTGCTTCTTTTAAAGTCTTTCCAGTTTCCCTAATAACTTCCCCTTTGTGACTATAAAAATCTCAAAGATTATTCTTGGTCATAAAAAGAATGGTCTCATTAGGCTTGGCCTGATTATTTGCATGGGTGTGGCAAGAGTGTTAATTAACCACATAAGCTTCCTTGAGTTTGCTTTGCAAATCTACAGCTATGTACTATTGAACAGCTACTGGAACCATAGAACTGCACTTTTAAAAGTCTCTGTGGGGTAAGGGGGCAGTGGGTTGAGGGGGGAAAAGTCTCCATCATTTGCTAGCTCAGGGCTAGGAAAGCAAGCCTGAGACACTCCACCATATTCACCTATACCATCTGTAGATTTGGATGAATTCCTCTGGACTTGAGTTCCCTTAAATTTACTAAGGTTCATGACCTGCCAGGAAGTGCTCTTTGTCACCACCCTTCATAATAGGATCCTATAGACCAGTTTAGGTACTAGGCTATAGGTTACAACCCTAGGAGGTTGGTACTAAGCCAGGGTTTTGTAGGCATTGGCTACGGAAGTAAAATTAACCTTTGTTCCTTGGAGTTGTTTGACATACCTGTTAAATGACCATCATCCTCACATAACAATCTTCCAAGTAAGGCCATGGTGACATTCAATTTTGTCCAGTTATGTACCGGGAAAGCAAAAGACTCTTGTTGAACCTGTGTAAATAACTACATTGCTGTGAAAAAGGTAACTCAGTCACAGTGTTTAAACTCAGGGTGGGGGAGAGTTCAGTGAGAAGCAAAAAAAAAAAAAAAACAAACAAAATGTTTAGTTTCATTTTACAAAATCAGAGTCTACTGAATTGTTGTAGACTGAAGATAGCCTAAGAAGAAAGAGAAATGGCTTCCTTATATATCCAGCAAATATAGCCTTAAAACAACATCAATACAACCACAGTAAAAATTTTCCTCATCAGCTCATTCTGTCCTTTGTAATTTTGTTTTGCTGAATTTTGGATTAGCATTTCTGCATTCAGAAAGCTATGTGCTTCTGCATTGAAAAGACTCCTGTAAATTCATACTCATTACACAGGTACAGACTGAAGATTGTCTAAATACCATCAGCTCAGGGTTTGTACACAAGAGTCTATTCTTTGAATAGACTTCGATAGTTTTAAGTTTTAAGCGCAGTCTTTTTCCATGAGACTCAAGAACCAAATTTTGACTTGTAGTTAATAGCAGAGACTAAGGAAAGTTTCAGAAAGTAGAAACCTGTTTGATAATAAGACCAAAAGGTTGTAGTTAATTTACCTCAGTAACTAATAGTTATCCATCATATCTTAGGTATCCTTATCGATAACCTTGAAGGACCATGTAGTATTCCACTGAAAGGTCACCTAATAATGTATTTTGCCCATTTCAAAGTCCTTCGCAATTTTTCTGTTGCAATATGTATGTGTGTATATATATATATATCTTATATAGATAATACCTTGGAGTGCAGAAGATCTTTCTTGTTACAAAACATAGGAGCCACAGAGGAATTAATTGATCAGTAAATATTTTGAAACTCTGTATGACATATAATAGAGCTAACAAGTAAAAAAATCTGACAATCCAAATGGGATGCAAAACTAACATTTGCCACTCACATGTTGCAATGGATGGGACCTGCCTCTTTAGTTTGAGGTTCAAATTATTCAAAGTATTCCCCTGGCCAAATTGCCAGGATGCCTAACACCTCTTTCTTTCCCACTTCCAAATGGTGCAAGAACCCAGAGGTGTCTGCTTCCAAACTCCAGGAAGAGAGAGAACTGGTGAATGTAATCAGTTCACGGCAGGCTTCTTTCCCACCTCAGTCACTTCTGTCACTGTCACATGATGTCCCTGTTGAACACCGGCCCTGTGCAATGTTACATCTATGTCTGCTGCTGCAATCATGTCCTCACAGGTCCACAACTCAAGGAGGGCTGAAGCAGCAGAGGAAGGTTGACCCCAATCCACACAGCGCTATGGTAGCTGTCACTTTCGGAGCCCAAGCAAGGAATGGCTCCTCAGTTTGCCACCAGCTCGCTCCCAATCCATGGCCTCCATTCTGTCTGGCTCAGGAGGGACTTTTGTTTACAACTGCACACTGTGTTAAAACCAACCTCTCACTTTCCCCCAACCCATGGGAGTTGAAACTTGATACTGATTCCAGGTTCTACTCCTGGTGTCCTCACGGTGAGTTCCCCTGTAGAGCTCTTAGGACTGTTTCCTGCTCCTTCCACGATTATCTTCATCCACAAGTGAAGTATAAAAAGTAGCAAAACCCA
>NW_012099087.1:385381-398458 GCF_000951045.1 Mandrillus leucophaeus
TTAAGCGCAGTCTTTTTCCATGAGACTCAAGAACCAAATTTTGACTTGTAGTTAATAGCAGAGACTAAGGAAAGTTTCAGAAAGTAGAAACCTGTTTGATAATAAGACCAAAAGGTTGTAGTTAATTTACCTCAGTAACTAATAGTTATCCATCATATCTTAGGTATCCTTATCGATAACCTTGAAGGACCATGTGGTATTCCACTGAAAGGTCACCTAATAATGTATTTTGCCCATTTCAAAGTCCTTCGCAATTTTTCTGTTGCAATATGTATGTGTGTATATATATATATATCTTATATAGATAATACCTTGGAGTGCAGAAGATCTTTCTTGTTACAAAACATAGGAGCCACAGAGGAATTAATTGATCAGTAAATATTTTGAAACTCTGTATGACATATAATAGAGCTAACAAGTAAAAAAATCTGACAATCCAAATGGGATGCAAAACTAACATTTGCCACTCACATGTTGCAATGGATGGGACCTGCCTCTTTAGTTTGAGGTTCAAATTATTCAAAGTATTCCCCTGGCCAAATTGCCAGGATGCCTAACACCTCTTTCTTTCCCACTTCCAAATGGTGCAAGAACCCAGAGGTGTCTGCTTCCAAACTCCAGGAAGAGAGAGAACTGGTGAATGTAATCAGTTCACGGCAGGCTTCTTTCCCACCTCATTCACTTCTGTCACTGTCACATGATGTCCCTGTTGAACACCGGCCCTGTGCAATGTTACATCTATGTCTGCTGCTGCAATCATGTCCTTACAGGTCCACAACTCAAGGAGGGCTGAAGCAGCAGAGGAAGGTTGACCCCAATCCACACAGCGCTATGGTAGCTGTCACTTTCGGAGCCCAAGCAAGGAATGGCTCCTCAGTTTGCCACCAGCTCGCTCCCAATCCATGGCCTCCATTCTGTCTGGGTCAGGAGGGACTTTTGTTTACAACTGCACACTGTGTTAAAACCAACCTCTCACTTTCCCCCAACCCATGGGAGTTGAAACTTGATACTGATTCCAGGTTCTACTCCTGGTGTCTTCACGGTGAGTTCCCCTGTAGAGCTCTTAGGACTGTTTCCTGCTCCTTCCACGATTATCTTCATCCACAAGTGAAGTATAAAAAGTAGCAAAACCCAAAAGGGAAAAAATTGAGTAGGAGACAATATTATTTTCCCACGAGCCATCCTGGTGCCTCTTCAACTTTGCCTGACTCAATAATCTTTGGTGCAGAAATGTCTGACTTGGGGCACTCATGTTAAACCACAGAAACACTGTCACATCCTTCCTTTGGAGTGATGCTTGCCTGATTAGCTCCTTTTTTAAAAATCCCCTTTTCAGGAAAATTTGGCTCCTACTGTCTCCTTTTTTAAAAATCCCCCTTTCAAGAAAATTTGGCTCCTATTCAGAATTTAAGGGCCATTCGACTTTTCTCTTCTTTAAAAGTGACTAATTGTCTTCACAAAGAAGCACCTAGAAGCTTCTTAAAGTTTCCCTAAGCAGCCCTTGGCTACGTAGCATAAAGCTAATCTCCTTAAAAAATCAAGAGCTTCTAAAAATCACTAAGAAGGAAAAAAATAAGCTGTAGAAATATAAAAAAGGAGCTACCAGAAAAAGAAATACAATAAACACTTGAGATGTGTTCAATCTAACACTCTAACTCTTAAATATATGCAAATTAGAATATCTGTATGATACCTTTTTATTTATTTTTCATATTGGCAAAGACCAAAGTGGTTGCTGTTATAGTTCTGGTAAGGATGTAAGAAACAGGCATTTGTGTATGCAGTCGGTGAGAATGTAAACTGTTGCAACCTTTTTGGAGAGCAATTTGGCAATATCTGTCAATATTGTAAATGCTCTTTACTTTTGTCCCATCAATTCTGTGTCCGTGAATTTTTCTAAACTCACAGGAAAGTATAAGAACACATGAACAATAGAATGTCAGATTCTCATCTTGTCTCTTTACCTCAGTTCATATTCCAGCCTCTCTTCTTTTATGTTTCTGTAGTCCTCCTAGCTGTTTCTTCACCACTTCTCTTTTTTCAATAAGCTCTTCAACAGTCCTTAATACTTATACTTCCCCCAACTAAACCCAGCCCCAGCCCTGTTTTCCATATTCAGGCTCCCAGTTAGCCCAGCTCCCTACCACAGATAGAAACTAGAGATGATATTTTACCATATGCATCAGAAAATATTAATTGGTAAATTCCTTTTCAACTCCAGTTTGTTTCCTCACAGCCAGTTTCAAAATGATAGTGGTAGTTTTTATGAAATTCATGAATTTAGGACAGCTTTAAAAAATAATTATGCTAGGGCCCTACCTCAGACCAATTAAATCCTAATCTCTAGCGGTATAGTCAGAGATATTTTCAAAATCTTCCAGGGTGGAAAGTGGGAGGAGATAGAGGATCAGGAAAAATAACTAATGGCTTAATAGCTGGGTGACAAAATAATCTGTACGACAAACCCACATGACACAGCTTTACCTATGTAACAAACCTGCACATGTACCCCTGAATTTAAAAGTTAAATTTAAAAAAATTATTTTAAAAAATTACTCCAAACTTAAGATGAAGAGAGGATATAATATGAAACTGGGAAATTGTTTACCAGTCCTAGCCAAGGATTATTTAATTATCTAGAGGAATGTACTTTTGTTTGTTCAGATTTTTATCTGGTAGAGATGCAAATGATTTCTGCCCAGTAGAAAAATAACCTCAAAGGTTTGTATCTAATTTAACAATTTTGTTATATTATTCTATTATTTCTATATGCCTATCCAGTTCTTCAAAATACTCTGAGGTTTTTTTTTTCTTTGAGACAGGGTCTCACTGTCACCCAGGCTGGAGTGCAGTGGCTAGAACACAGCTAACTGTAGCCCTGACTTTCCGGGCTCAAGTTGTCCTTCCACCTCAGCCTCTTCAGTAGTTGGGACAACAGACACCACTACCACACCTGGCTAATTTTTTTTTTTTTTTTTTTTGTAAAGATGGGGTCTTACTAACTTACAAGAAGGTATAAGAACAAGCAATCCTTCTGCCTCTGTCTCCCAAAGTGCTGGAATTACAGGTGCAAACCACCACACTGGGCCTCAAAATGTTCTTTGAACCAGTTTTACCATCCTACTTCAGATTGCCTGTGTGTGGCCTTTCTCATATCATTTTTCTTAAGAATATTATCAGCCACGCACAGTGACTCATGCTTGTAATATCGGCAGGAGGATGACTTGAGCCCAGGAGTTTGAGACCTGCCTGGGCAACAAATTGAGACCCTGCCCCTACAAAACAATATATTTGTTAATTAGCCTGGCATGGTGGTATGCACCTGTGGTCCGAGCTACACGGGAGGCCAAGGCAGGAGGATGGCTTGAGCCCAGGAGGTTGAAGTTGCAGTGAGCTGTAGTCACATCACTGCACTCCAGCTTGGGTGACAGAGCGAGACTCTGTCTCTTAAAAAAAGGAAAAAAAGAATACTATTCACAGGATGTGAAATTCTCATCTCTGTTGTGACATTTGATGTTGTCATACTTGCTGCCCCCATGGTATTTATTATCTTTGATCATCAGCTTTTTATTTTGTTCATGATATGGGTACCCTGGACATAGAGTAATTTTTTGATATATTCTTGATGGGCAAAAAATGTCTTATATGAAGATAAACATTGCAATTCCAATTTTTGGAAACAATAGGCAGGCCAAACAAAACGTGTCTGAGAGCAGCACAGGCCCCCTACCACCACCAGTTGGTGACTTTTTCTTCAGTCAGTCACACTGGAAGCAAACTAGATCTGTATGAACAGCTCAGCACTTGGAAATTGGGCATTAGAAAAAGTGTTATATATCATCCCTACCTTTTGAAAGGATAGCTCTTCTAAGTAGTTTAGAAGCATACCTTTCTGCCTGGGGAAGCCGCTTGCTTTTACTTTTCAAACATCAAAGTTTTTATTTGAGGTAAAGGTTTATTTTCCTGTGGAATTCGGATGGTTTGGAACAGCATGAAGGAAAATCTACTTTCCATTCAGAGTTTTCAAAGACCCTTTTGACAGTCAAACGATGTCCTTATTCCTGGATCTGTTCCCTAAGAGATTTTCAGTGGAGCCCACTCTGTGATGTACGTGCCGGGTATTTAGCATTTCCCCCCTTACTTAACCCGTGACTGACAGGCGTAAATGGCACAGCAGCCCCGCCACTGATGGGGACGGTGTGGAGATGTGTTTGCGTGTCCACTGCTCCCCCGTGAGATGGAGCCAGTTTCCCTTTCGGCTTTGCTGAATACTGCATCCTTCCGTGCATGGCTCCTTCCCTTCCCAGCCTCATTCCCTGACCCTCTGTGAATTCTTCTTGGGAACACTTCCTAATAAATCACTTTCACATACATTCTGTCTTGGGATTTGCTTCTGGGAAACCCAACCTAAGACGTTAAATGTGCCTCAGTCCACAGTACCTATAGGTTATATTTAAAATGATCATTTTCCCCCTATTGTTTTGAGCTTTCTTTTAAAAAAAAGTCCTGATTATGGGTTTTGTTTGTTTGTTTGTTTGTTTTTTAGTGTGGGGTTGGTGCCGGCCTTAGCTAAGTCCTGTGGACCTTCTTCCCCTTGTTCAATATCAAACATATAGAAAATGCTCCTTTTGGAATAAAATTCCCCTACCAATCTCCCAAGGTTCTTTCTCTGAATGACATAACCACGTAAACCATGTAACCAGCATATTCTATCTGCAGTGTCTGTTCACCTGGGACCTAGCATGGGATTTCCAAACTGTTCTCAGGAATACCCCATAGTTCCCCTCTCAGACTTCTCTGAAAACTCTTGTAGACCACATCCTCTTTTCAAATAATGCTCTCAGGGGACACTCACTGCATTGCTTGTGTGTGCTGTGTGGAATGAATGGCAAATACTTTACTACCTTCACATTTGAAATGACCAACGAAATAATCAATTCTTCCAGTAGTAGGTCAGTAAGTCATATCATGTGATTGTACAATTCCTCCATGGCTCCACGACTTCCCATATCACTCAGAGAAAAAACTGAAGCTTTTCCCCAGATGGTCTTCCCATGATCTCTTCCTCCCACACCCTGAAACCCCCCGCCACGGCCACCATCACCCAAACTGGCCTCGTTCCTGGAACATGCCAAGCAGACTCTGACCTCAGGGCCTGTGCACTTGCTGTTCCCTCTGCTGTCATCCTCTTCTCATGCTTATTCATGTATAATTTATTCTCACTGCCCTCAGGTCTCTTCTCAGATGTTACCTTCTCACTAAGACACTCTCAGAGTATTTCATAACAAATAACAACTTACCTACCCAACCCACGCATACTTCACTCCCTACTCCCTATATCCTTTCTCTTGCTTTATTATTATTATTATTTTAGTCAACTCTGGTCTTCATCTGAAATGCTTTAGTTTGCTTAGTTATTTGTTTATGGTCTATGCCTATCTAGAATGTAAACTCTGTGAGGAAAGGGTTTATTTTGTTCACTGCTGTCTCTCAGCACCTGAAACAGGGTAGATGTTCAAGTAAATATTTGAGTGAATAAATACAAGAAAGAGTTTACACTAAGTCACATTTCATCTTTAAAGTGGAATAATTAGACACAGGATTCAACATCATGTTTCCAGATTTATTTTTCTTTTCTCTTTACAATTGTTTAATTTAATTTAAAAATATATTTCTTCCCAGGGGTTTCAAAAATTATAGGTTCCTCCTTGCAAGATGTCAAATATTACAGAGAGGTATTAAGAAATGACCAATAATTTTCTCTCTTATTATCCCACCCACTGAAACAATCAAAATTAATACCCTTTTCCCCACTGCTCACACAGCAATACATATTTACCTAAAGACACACAGATGTAGGGCTGGATTTGTTTGGTTTGTCATTAGAATATTAGACTGATACTAAATATCAGGAATATGACTTTCAGTGTAGTGGTTACACAAATGGATTCTAAAGTCAGACTGGTTGGATTCAAATTTATTGGATTGGCAATCTTAGACATGTTATTTGATGCCTGGTTTTGCCTTTGTAAAATGGAAATAATAAGAGAAGCTTTCCATAAAATCGCTGTGAGAAGTAAATGACATTAATTAAAACAACAGCAACAACTTAGAATGGTACACATCATGTTTAAGCATAAGTAAATTATCTGATTCTTTTCCCACTTAATAGATTTTGGATATGCCTCTGAAACAGTACCTACAGACTTAATTCACTCTAGGAATACTTGCATAGCATTCCCTGGTATGGATAAACCAGGGATATAATTTTTTTTAATCTCTCCTCTATTGAGAGACATACAGGTTTTTATAGTTTTAACCAGTACACACAGTGCTGCAACAAATATCCTAACCATAGGTGCTTGTAAATTGCTGCATTGTTTCTCTAAATATCCCAAAGTCACTCATAAAATCCTAAAAGTGAGACTGTTTTTGGTATTCAAAAGGTCTGTACTTATTGAACTTTAATAGAAATTATCAAATTACTTTTTAAAACTATTAGTAATAATCCACAAATACACAAATAAGAAATATTTGCCCCTTTTCCTGCACCCTCACCAACACTAAATGCTGAGACGCTTTTAAAGTTCTGCTTAGTGATGACAAAAACATGGAATCTTGTTTTCATTTTATTTTAAAATTGTAAACCATGACTGATCATTGCTTCATGTGTTTACTGGCAATTCTCATTTCCTTTCCTGTGAAATATCTCTTCATGTTCTTTATCCATGGTTTAGCAGGGTTGTCTTTTTTTATTTTTAACTCAGTTTATATAAGAGGAACAAAGGAACACTTGTTTTTTGTTGTTTGTTTGAATTTTTGTTTTTTGAGACAGGGTCTCACTCTGTCACCCAGGCTGGTGTGCGGTGGAGCAATCGTAACTCACTGCAGCCTCAAGCTCCTGGGCTCAAGCGATCCTCTTGCCTCAGCCTCCTGAGTAGCTGGGACCACAGACACATACCACCATTCCTGGCAAGAACATTTGTTTATGATTTGTGTTACGAAATATTTTTTCCCAGTCTACTGTGTTTGGTTTTAGACTTTGTAATATCTCTTGCATCCTTTTATTTTATGTTTTCATGTAGTCAAATTTATCTATTCTTATTTTAGGGTTTGGGGTTTTCTGTGTTTCTTGTTTTTGTAAAGAAATTCTTAGTATCAAGTAATAAGAATATCTTCCTAAAATTTAATCTAATGAGTTTATTATCTTGTTTATAGTATTTAAGATCTTCAAGCCATCTGAACAGTATTTTTGTATGTATATGAGGTGAGGGCATAACTTTTCTAATAGATGGATGGATAATTGAGTCAGCACCATTTATTATATAAGCCACTCTTTGCCTGTTTATTGATGAAGTTTTCAAGTATATTTTGGTTTGTTTCTTGGCTTCCTCTTCCAGCTTCTTACTAATCTTTCTAGTCCTATGCTAACACTGTCTAGATTACAGTCATTTCATATTGTTTCAATAATTGATATAGCAAAGCTCTCTCAACCCTTCTTTTAAAAAATTATTGGTCACTTTTAAATATATAATCTTCTTTCTTGGTGCTAAAATAATTTTGTGCAAGTTTTAAAAGCCTGTTTGGATGCAGCTAGACATGGAAATAAATTAACCTTGTTTATTTGGGAAAAAGAGACATTTTTCTTATATTGAGTCTTCTTCCCATCTAAAACATGGCATGTCTCTCAATTTATGTAGATGCTATTTTGTATCTTTCAGAAAGAATTTAGTCTGCTTCATATAGATACTATACCTTTCTTTCAAGATTTATTCCTGAGAATTGTGTCATTTTTGTCACAATTATAAACTGAATATTTTTCTCCTTCTCCATTTCTAACTGATTACCAGCAGACTCTACATCCTTTATGTTATTATGCCAGGTAGAAGAAGCATCTTACTTATTTCCAACCTTGTCAACTTATCACTGACATTCTTTTTTCCTTTAAAATTTGCCATTATTCCAGCTCTAAACACGTACAGTAAGTTTGAAAAGCTAGGTCTGCTTTATATTATGTGCTTTATATATAACTCAAGTGATTTTCCCTTGCAAGAAAGTTTAACAGAAGGCCGGGTGTAGTGGCTCATGTTTGCAATCCCAGCACTTTGGGAGGCCAAGGCAGGTGGATCACTTGAAGTCAGGAGTCCGAGACCAGTCTGGACAATGTGGCAAAACCTGGTCTCTACTAAAAAATACAAAAATTAGCCAGGCATGGTGGCACGTGCCTGTAATCCCAACTATTCGGGAGGCCGAGGCACAAGAATAGCTTGAACCCAGGAGGCGGAGATTGCAGTGAGCCAGTTAGTGGAGATCACACCACTGCACCCTAGCCTGGGTGACAGAGCAAGACTCTGTCTCAAATAAATAAATAAATAAATAAATAAAAATTAACAGAGTATTTAGGTTTTATCTATGAACCAAAATGGTATGTTACAAATATTTATGAGAAGAAACTCTAAGAATGCAGGATTTGGAGTTGGACCTAGGATTACTTTACATCACACAATGTGGTTAAAAAGACTATTATGTGACTAGCACCTGTCACTTTGCTGTGTCCATTTATAGATCCCCTTCAGTAGTATTTTCATAACTCAGCCCCCTAATTCAAGCCATAATGGCCTCAGCAGCAAGAGCAGATGGGAAGGGAAAGAGATTCAGCATGAGGATTGGTTCTTGGGGGAGGCCATCCAGCTGTCAGTTGAGGGGAGGTTCAGGAGGCCCATAGGGACTGTCATACCAGCTTCAGAGGTGATGGCCTTCTGTTAGAGGTACTGATTCCAAAAGGAAAGTGGCTAGGTTCCTTGTAGTGATGAAACTGCAACAGAAAGTCAGAAGAAACTCCTAGGTCAGGATGACCATAAGCATTGGCAAGGAAACTTTTCCAAAGACAGCGGGTCCACAGTCAACCATACTGAACCTCAGGGCAAGTCTCCAGTCCTAGAAGGGATGAGAGTAGTCAACAAGGTACTGACTGGAACTTAGAAACCGAGGCTGAGGCAAAAGCCAGTGCCACCAGCTGAGGCAGCAAACAGGTACAGCAATAGCAGGATCTGATAACAAGGTGGTCTGGGAGAAACTCTGGACACAAAGGCTGCCAGTACGCCATCAGACCCTGGGTCTGGCCTCTTAGTTCCTTGACCTCCTCTCCTTCAGTGACTTTGTACTCCATGCTAGTCACTCACTTGCGTCATAATATCTAGACCTTGTCATCACCAACAATTGCAACTCCTCCATAATCTCAGTTCCATATATCCTACTTTCTGACCACCACTTCCCATCTGCATAGCTTATTCTTTCTGTTACCTGAATGCCAGTTCTCATTCATTTTTACCAGATGACATGTTCTCTGCATTCTCACTGCCCCTTACACCTTTTATGCCCTTTTTACTTCTTTATCCAGCTTAAATTCCACAAACAATTATTATACAAGAGTATCTTGTTTTATTACACTTCCCTTTATTGCACTTAGCAGATAGTGCATTTTCTACATATTGAAGATTTGTGGCAACTCTGCCTTGAGCAACGCTATCAGCACCATTTTTTCAAAAGCATGTGTTCACTTAGTGTCTGTGTGTCACATTTTGGTAATTCTTGTACTATTTCATACTTTTCCAATATTATTACATCTGTTACCATGATCTCTGGTTACTGATCTTTAATGTTACTATTGTAATTGTTTGTGGGACACCACAAACTGCACCCTTATGAGACAGTGTATTTAATTGATTAATGTGTGTGTTTTGACTGTTCTACCAACTAGCTGTTCCCATTTCTCTCCCTCTCCTCAGGCCTCCCTCTTCCCTGAGACCCAACAATATTGAAATTAGGCCAATTAGTAACCCAACTTCTAAGTGCTCAAGTCAAAAGAAGAGTTGTGTGTCTCTCCCTTCAACCCAGTTAGAATTGATTAAGCTCGGTGAGGAAGGCATGCTGACAGCCAAGATAGGCTGAAAGCTAGGCTTCTTGCACTGAACAGTCAGCCAAGTTGTGAATGCAAAGGAATAGTTCTTGAAGGAAATTTAAAGTGCTACTCCAGTGAACACACCAATGATAAGAAAGTGGAACAGCCTCATTGCTGATAGAGAGACAGTTTTAGTGGTCTGGATAGATCAAACCAGTCGTCACATTCTCTTAAGCCAAAGCCTAATCCAGAGAAAAGCCCCAACTCTCTTCAATTCTATGAAGGCTGAGATAGGTGAGGAAGATGTAGAAGAAAAGTCTGAAGGTATCAGAGGTTGGTTCACGAGGTTTAAGGGAAAAAGCCATCTCCCTACAATAAAAGAGCAAGGTGAAACAGCAAGTGCTGATGGAGAAGCTGCAGCAAGTTGTCCAGAAGATCTAGTTAAGATCATTGATGAAAGTGGCTACACTAAAAACCCATTTGCAGTGTTGACCAAACAGCTTTCTATTGGAAGAAGATGCCATCTGAAACTTTCATAGCTAGAGAGGAGGAGTCAATGCCTGACTTCAAAGCTTCAAAGGACAGGCCGACTCTCTTGTTAGAGGCTAATGCAGCTGGTGACTTTAAGTTGAAGGCAATGTTCATTGACCATTCTGAAAATCTGAGGGCCCTTAAGAATTATGCTGAATCTACTCTTCCTATGCTCTATAAATGGAACAACAAAGCCTGAATGACAGCACTTTTGTTTACAGCTTGGTTTACTGAATACTTTTTAGCCCACTGTTGAGACCTACTGTTTAAATGAAGACTCCTTTCAAAATAGTACTGTTTATTGCCACAGCACCTGGTTACTCAAGAGCTCTGAGGGAGATGTACAAGGAGATAAATGTTGTTGTTTTCATGTTGCTAACACACCATCCATTCTGCAGCCCATGGATCAAGAAGTCATTTTGACTTTCAAGTCTTCTGATTTAAGAAAAACATTTCATAAAACTATAGCTTCCATAGATAGTGATTCCATGGATACATCTGGGCAAAGTAAATTGAAAACCTTCTGGAAAGGATGCACCATTCTAGATGTCATTTATAACATTGGTGATTCATGGGAGGAAGTTAAAATAATAACATTAGCAGGAGTTTGGAAGAAGTTGATTACAACCTTCATGGATGGCTTTGGGGGGCTTAAGACTTCAATGAAGGAAGTAACTGCAGATGTGGTGGAAAAGTAAGAGAAGTGGAGCCTGAAGATGTGACTAAATTGCTGCAACCTCATGATAAAATTTGAACAGATGAGGAGGTGCTTCATATGGATGTGCAAGGAAGTGGTTTCTCGATATAGAATCTATTCCTGGTGAAGGTGCCCTGAACATAGCTGAAATGACGACAAAGAATTTGGAGTATTTCATGAACTTAATTGATAAAGCAGTGGTAGGGTTTGAGAATATTAACTCTAATTTTGGAAGTTCTACGGTGGGGAAAATGTTATCAAACACCATCACATGCTACAGAGAATTTTTTTCTGAAAGGAAGAGTCAATCAGTGAGGCAAACCTTATTTTCGTCTTATTTTAAGACACTGCCACAGCCACCCTGATCTTCATCAACGACCACGCTAATAAGTCAGCAGCCGTCAAGGTTAAGGCAAAATCTACCAGCAAAAAGATTACAACTAGCTAAGATGATTGCTAGCATTATTTTTTTACCAATAAAGTAATTTTCAATTAAGGTATGCACATTTTTAAGACATAATAATATCACACACTTCCTATACTACAGTATAGCATAAACTTTTACATGCACTGAAAAACAAAAAAATTCATATGACTCATTTACTGTGATATTTGCTTTATTGTGGTGGTCTGGAACCGAACCCACGATACCCCCAAGGTATGCCTCTAATCACTCTCTTGCATACTTGCATATAATTCCCTTGCCCCTCTTTCACTTCATTGTACTCATTTGGCAAAAGCACAACTCTTGTCAGACTGGATATTCTTCTCTGTTCAATCCTCTAGATTCTCTCTCTATCCTTCTTTGCTCTGTGCCCTAGGAGGCTGCCTTTTATAGATGTCTTAACAAGATTCTCCCTCCTTTAGCTATTAGTTAGGTTCAGCCAATGAGAGGCAACACTAGGAGCATGGAGGGAAAGAGAAAGAGAGGTAGAGGTATTGATCTTCTGCTCTTCACAGTCAGGCTGAAGTTTCGCAATGGCTGAGTTTCTTTAAGGCCACAGATCTGAATGTGGGACCTCTCTCCTACAGGGTTCTGATAACTGCTCTTGCTCTTTTGGCCTTGTGGTGGAATGTCTCC
Organism: Mandrillus leucophaeus; assembly: GCF_000951045.1. Taxonomy (NCBI): domain Eukaryota; kingdom Metazoa; phylum Chordata; class Mammalia; order Primates; family Cercopithecidae; genus Mandrillus; species Mandrillus leucophaeus. The sequence goes on from NW_012099087.1 coordinate 397,592, forward strand.
CTGCTGTTGCTAACCCTGGAGTGTTTCATCATCCTTGTGGGATCCCCATATCACACTCCTTACCTTCAAGAATTGTCCCTTCATTAGATTCTCTTCCATTTTAACTCCTCTTGAAAGTGTCTTTTCTTTCCTCCTTGGGTTAACTCCAGTTTTCAGATACTCTGTGCCTGCTCCTGTGCATCCAAATATGGCTGGAGAAAAACTACAACCTCCTAATGAGTTGTAGTTAAAATTTATGACCAGGAACTATCACTGTGCCCCTAATGGCTACAGGTAATGATACCACATATGTCAAGTTCATTAATTCCCTTACTCTCTATTTCATACCTTCTTCTCTTTTCTTAAACCCCAAAATTTCATCCCATCATCACTCTTAACAGATGATTTTATTTCCTACTTTCCTGAGAAAATTGAAGCAATCAGAAGACAACCTCCCCAACTCACGCCATCTCATGTACCTAACAAGCAGCCTCATCTCCCACATACTCAGCTTTTCTCTCTGGTACCACAGATAATCTATTTGTACTCTATATAAAGCTAGTCTCCACACTTGTGGACTGGACTCCAACCCCTCTTATCAAATCAAGGACATTGCTCTAGCAATTTTTCTTTGTCTCTCCACAGCAACAATCTTCTCTCTCTCCCTTCTTCTCTCTCTCTCTCTGATCATTGTCATCAGTCATATTAGCATTTATATTTCTCTCATTTAAACAACAACAATAACAACACCTCTCTTATTCCCTACTGTCCCATTTCTCTTCCTTTCCATTGGCAGCAAGATTCCTAGAAAGAGTTATCTATGTTTACTGTTTTCAGCTGCTTTCCTTGTATTTCATTTGAACCCATTCCATGTTATTAATTATAACA
>NW_012099087.1:398508-404062 GCF_000951045.1 Mandrillus leucophaeus
TTGAACAGATGAGGAGGTGCTTCATATGGATGTGCAAGGAAGTGGTTTCTCGATATAGAATCTATTCCTGGTGAAGGTGCCCTGAACATAGCTGAAATGACGACAAAGAATTTGGAGTATTTCATGAACTTAATTGATAAAGCAGTGGTAGGGTTTGAGAATATTAACTCTAATTTTGGAAGTTCTACAGTGGGGAAAATGTTATCAAACACCATCACATGCTACAGAGAATTTTTTTCTGAAAGGAAGAGTCAATCAGTGAGGCAAACCTTATTTTCGTCTTATTTTAAGACACTGCCACAGCCACCCTGATCTTCATCAACGACCACGCTAATAAGTCAGCAGCCGTCAAGGTTAAGGCAAAATCTACCAGCAAAAAGATTACAACTAGCTAAGATGATTGCTAGCATTATTTTTTTACCAATAAAGTAATTTTCAATTAAGGTATGCACATTTTTAAGACATAATAATATCACACACTTCCTATACTACAGTATAGCATAAACTTTTACATGCACTGAAAAACAAAAAAATTCATATGACTCATTTACTGTGATATTTGCTTTATTGTGGTGGTCTGGAACCGAACCCACGATACCCCCAAGGTATGCCTCTAATCACTCTCTTGCATACTTGCATATAATTCCCTTGCCCCTCTTTCACTTCATTGTACTCATTTGGCAAAAGCACAACTCTTGTCAGACTGGATATTCTTCTCTGTTCAATCCTCTAGATTCTCTCTCTATCCTTCTTTGCTCTGTGCCCTAGGAGGCTGCCTTTTATAGATGTCTTAACAAGATTCTCCCTCCTTTAGCTATTAGTTAGGTTCAGCCAATGAGAGGCAACACTAGGAGCATGGAGGGAAAGAGAAAGAGAGGTAGAGGTATTGATCTTCTGCTCTTCACAGTCAGGCTGAAGTTTCGCAATGGCTGAGTTTCTTTAAGGCCACAGATCTGAATGTGGGACCTCTCTCCTACAGGGTTCTGATAACTGCTCTTGCTCTTTTGGCCTTGTGGTGGAATGTCTCCCTGCTGTTGCTAACCCTGGAGTGTTTCATCATCCTTGTGGGATCCCCATATCACACTCCTTACCTTCAAGAATTGTCCCTTCATTAGATTCTCTTCCATTTTAACTCCTCTTGAAAGTGTCTTTTCTTTCCTCCTTGGGTTAACTCCAGTTTTCAGATACTCTGTGCCTGCTCCTGTGCATCCAAATATGGCTGGAGAAAAACTACAACCTCCTAATGAGTTGTAGTTAAAATTTATGACCAGGAACTATCACTGTGCCCCTAATGGCTACAGGTAATGATACCACATATGTCAAGTTCATTAATTCCCTTACTCTCTATTTCATACCTTCTTCTCTTTTCTTAAACCCCAAAATTTCATCCCATCATCACTCTTAACAGATGATTTTATTTCCTACTTTCCTGAGAAAATTGAAGCAATCAGAAGACAACCTCCCCAACTCACGCCATCTCATGTACCTAACAAGCAGCCTCATCTCCCACATACTCAGCTTTTCTCTCTGGTACCACAGATAATCTATTTGTACTCTATATAAAGCTAGTCTCCACACTTGTGGACTGGACTCCAACCCCTCTTATCAAATCAAGGACATTGCTCTAGCAATTTTTCTTTGTCTCTCCACAGCAACAATCTTCTCTCTCTCCCTTCTTCTCTCTCTCTCTCTGATCATTGTCATCAGTCATATTAGCATTTATATTTCTCTCATTTAAACAACAACAATAACAACACCTCTCTTATTCCCTACTGTCCCATTTCTCTTCCTTTCCATTGGCAGCAAGATTCCTAGAAAGAGTTATCTATGTTTACTGTTTTCAGCTGCTTTCCTTGTATTTCATTTGAACCCATTCCATGTTATTAATTATAACAATCAAACCTTGGGCCTTGACATATCAGCAGCTTTTGATGCTCTCCCTCTTCCATAATACTCTCCAAACGTACCACCTTCTTGGTTTTTGTCATACCTCTTGGGTTGCTTCTTCTCACTTTCTTTTGCTGTTTGCTTCTCTTAATTCATCCTCTTAATGCTGTAGTGCCCCAGGGCTCAGACTTGGACCTCTTTTTCATCTACATTTTGATAACCTCAAGCAATCCCATGTCCTTTAATAAATTCTATATGCTAATGATTGCCATTGTTATGAATCTGTTGAACTCCAAACTCATATGCCCAAGTGCCTACTCAACATCTTCATGTGAATGTCTGATATTTCCAAAACAAGCCTCTTGATTTCCCTGTTCCCTAAACTAGTTCCATCCATAGCCCTCCCTATCACAACTAATGCCAACTCCAATCTTCTAGTAGCAGACAAAAAGTTGTAGTTATTCTTGACTTTCCCCACCAGTACCCCTTATTTTGTCTCCTATTATCCTCCTCGCTCAATTGGTTCCAGTTACACTGGCTTCTTGGCTGTTCTTTAAACATGCCAGGCATACCTCTGCCATAGAGACTTTTTGTAACTTATCTCTCTGGGTAGAATGTTTTTTGGGGTGTGTGTGTGTGTGTGTGTGTGTGTGTGTGGTGTACATGTGTGTTTTGAGACAGAGTCTTGCTCTGTCACCCAGGCTGCAGTGCAGTGGCATGATCACAGATCACTGCAGCCTCAATCAAGTGGGCTCAAATAATCCTCCCACTTTAGCCTCCCAAATAGCTGGGCCTATAGGCATCCACCACCATACCCAGCTGTTTTTTAAATTTTTTGTAGAGACAGGCCTTGCTATGTTGCCCAAGCTGGTCTCTAACTCCTGGGCTGAAGTGATCCCCCAGTGTCAGCCTCCCAAAGTGCTGGGATTAAAGGTGTGAGTCACTGCACCCAGCATAGAATAGAATGCTCTTTCCACAAATATCATCTGGCTACTTCCTCTTATCCTTTTAATCCTTACACAGCTCTCACTTTCTCAATAAGACTTACCCTGACTATTCTATGTAATAATGCAACTTATGCATACAGAGACACACACACACAGATACATATCCTTAGCTCTATTTTGTCATCTTCTCAGAGAACTTACCACCTTAATTATAAATATTGTTTGTTGTCTATCTCGTCTGCTGAAATATAAGCTCTACAAGGGGATGGGGGATCCTTCTGCTTTGTTCACTGACATATCCCAAGTTCCTGGAACAGTTCCTGGCACATAGTAGGCACTCAAATATTGAGTAGGCACAAAAATATTGTTGAAGGGATGGAAGGTAAATTAAATATTATTAAATCCTGCTGGTATGGAGGAGGAATCTAAGTCTGTTTGTATCCTGCTTATTTCAGATAAAATGGGATCAAGGACCAGGTCAGACCTTATATAGAGATTCTACCGAGATAGGTCTGGATAGGAGAGTCTAGCCAAGGTAGAGGCAGGTTTAGAGAAAGGGAAAAAAGGCCAGCAGATCTTTCCAATCTTGGAGCAGTGTAAGGCTCAGCTGAGAAGATCCTTGTTCATGCTGGTTGAAATTTGGAGAGTTCTGCAAGGTCCAAATGTGGAGAAAGTAATAGGTAATAAAGTACTAGGGTTTATTCACTGACATAACTAGAGAAAGCTTTTGCTAATGATAAGATACACAACTCAATGTTTGTTTGCCTAAGATATTCAGGAATACAGAAATCAGAGGGGGGTGTGTGTGTATGTGTGCACATGTGTGTCTAGAGAGTGTTTTTGCTCCCACCTTTTCCTGAATGTAGCTTATATAATCTAGAAGGAATGAGACAATATGCAAGTCCTAGACGAAAGATGAGTTCCAGAGATTCTCTGTTCAGGCTTGTCTGCCCAACCCTTTATGACGTTCCACTCCCTGAGGAAATCCAGCCTGTTACACCAGCATGTACAGATATTAATCTATACTAGTATAGCTCAGTGTCTTTCAAAACATGGCCTGTGGATCACCTGGATCAGAATAGTTGGGTGTCTCTGACAAAAATGTAAATTCCTGAATCCTCCTCAGACCTATTAAATCATAGGATAGGGCCAGAAATCTGCATACGCAAGAAGCTCCCTAGATAATTCTGGCACATACAAAAGGTTGAGAACCACTGCTACAGATGAAGAGATGTGCTTTGCCCTACTTTCATTGGTCTATACTATTTCATCTTTTATTCTATGTCTCATCCTTTTTTCATTTCACATTTTAAAAGCATAAAAGGAAGACTTTGTTCTGAAAATAATCCATTTTGGAGATTAATTGGGAAATTACAGGTAAAGTTTACTTGATTCAATGATTCCTGTGACTCATTTCCTCTCCTTCATGTACTTTTAGGTGGGTGATAAGAAGCACCAATCCATATCCTAACCAGGCACACAAATTCCCCTTTTTCTCCCAGTTAGGGTTTTGTTGAACTTTTAAATTGCCTTATCTTCAGCTCTAGACCAACAATTCCTTCTAAGTTAAGGACTGCTTTCCAGAGAAAGTGAAAAGTTTCACACCAAATACAGGAACTGAGCAGAATTTGAGGCTAAAATATCCCCTCTGAATGTCAATTAGCCCAAGGCTGAATTGTAGTAGACAGACTACCATCTGTAGCATCATCCATGATTTAGAACAATGCAATCATGAACTGCAATCTGTGAGTATGCTTTCCTTGCAGAACAATCCACTGTCTGGTACCAAACAGGTAGAAAGTCATGTCTAAGAGGTTCCCCAAACAGTTATCATAATTTGATTTCAGCAAATAATCAGATGATCTTAAGATCTTCTAGATTATTTCTTAAATGGAAATTCAATAGAGGAAATTTAGCTAATAGAATACCTATCCTTCCAACTTCTCTCTAAAACAAAATGATTTGGCTTTTATCAAAGGAGACTTCAAAGCAAACTCTTTTTGCCCAGTTCACCTTCATTTTCACTGAAGCTAAAGAGAATTCAGCAGATATTAGGATAATTCCAAAAGACTCTTTTTTGCTCTTGGGTTATCTTGCTTTCCATATGATATCCCAAATCCCCAACAATCAAGTGGAATTCCAGAACCATTTAAAAGCACAGGAAACTTTCAACACACCCTGTCTCTTCAGAACCCAGTTGCTTTTAGAAAGAAGAATTCTCTTTCTCAGTATTTTAGAAGGACATATAAAAATGCTTGTCATTTTGAAATTTCTGTTAATTTTGTATTACTTTTCTTACTTTTCAGTTCTCAAAATAATACTGTGAAAATGACTATTTTTTTCAATTTTCCCAACTGAGGCAGGGGAAGGGGAGGCATAAAATCCAAATTTATTAAATCTAGGCTAGAACCTCACAACACTATTTCCTAGAGAGGAATTTGGTAAGGAGGGTCTAACTTATATGGCAAGTGGGTGAAGAGAAGCATTAATTGATGAAGGAGTCTGTCCTCATGGGCCGGTTTCACCTATAACCAGTGAGACAACACTGCCCACAAGCAAAGCCTTATATCAGACCTCCACAGAAAAATGGAAATAAGATGGGAAACAGGTCTTACATCCTGCCCAAAAAGGCATCCAGCATGCCCTGCCTTGCAGTGAACTGGCTTTGGTTCTTGTACTCCTTTGGAAAGTAGTCCTTAGGTAGGTAAGGTAGGAAGCAG
>NW_012099087.1:410202-433279 GCF_000951045.1 Mandrillus leucophaeus
ATAAAAAAGGATGAGTTTGTGTCCTTTGTAGGGACATGGATGCAGCTGGAAACCATCATTCTCAGCAAACTATCGCAAGAACAGAAAACCAAATAACGCATGTTCTCATTCATAGGTGGGAATTGAACAATGAGATCACTTCGACACAGGAAGAGGAGCATCACACACTGGGTCCTATTGTGGGGAGGGGGTGGGGGGAGCGATCATATTATTCCTAATGTAAATGATGGATAAATGACATTATCCCTAATGTAAATTTACCTAATGTAAATGACGAGTTAATGGGTGCAGCACACCAACATGGCACATGTATACATATGTAACAAACCTGCATGTTGAGCACATGTACCCTAGAACTTAAAGTATAATAAAAAAAAGAATGGTTGTAAGGAATAATTAGACCAAATAGCATATTGCAAATTGTCTAGCACAGTATCTGTCACATAGTATGCCCACAATAAGTTCCCCTATTAACATTAAGATGATCTTATCTGTGCCATTTTCCATGCTTCCTTTGAATTCATGGAACAAAGTAGTGAAAAATTCAGCTCAGCAAGTACAAAATCATTGCTTAGACCAGATCTGAGGCCAGCATAAAAGCCAAAAGAATGTTGTAGCTAGAGAGTCCAAGTGCAACCCTAGCTCTTCTGAATTCCCTAAGGGACTACTCAAGGTAAAGCTGTCACAGAGAGTTTGTGATTAAACCATTGGATAAAAGCCAGACACATTGCATGCTTGAAAAAGGAGTTATTTTCACAAGGGTAATTGCCAGAGACCAATGCAGTCAAGAGTCAAAGCAGGGTAGATTCTCATCAGAAATGTGTGCCCACAGCAAAGACTCTTGGCAGAGGACATACAGCGTTAGGCTGTGACATCAGACTTTTGGACCACTGAGCTGCATAAGCAGGCCCAGCAGAGCGAAAACTCACCAGTAAGAATTAACGCTGGAGGAAGTTTAAGAATGCCAGGCCCCAAGAAGCTTGCAAAATCACATTGCTATGGAACAGCTGGTTCCTTCAGTGCCTGAGATCATTGCCAGATTCCATCATTTTCCACAATAATATATTACCTCTATTAATTTACAGAATCCAGGGCAAGATTATATGAAAACTACTAGACGCTGTGCAAATGGCCCCTTATCCGTAACTAGAAATTATGTATGTTGTAATTAGTTTGCTATAACTAAAACTGCGAGCCCCAACATGAAGAATCTTGTACTTCATGACATAAGACGCTTGAGCAGTTTTATTTTATTTTTTAACTGTCTTTGGCAGTTGTCCAATAATACTTGGAGAGAAGCAGTCCCTTGCACCCCAGCTACCCCCTTGCTGCTCCATTTAGCCCCTTAGAAAAGCTTGTTGAGCAATTAAGGCAGGAACATTGAAACCTTACTCACCTTCAGTCAACCTTTCCTTAATTGGGCAATCAATTTACATACTTCCAGTCCTGACAAAAGAGAAATGCAGTTTTGGCTTTCCAGGAGTGAGCTATTAAGATTGTAAGCCATTTACCTGAGTACTGGCTTCTTAGTTACACACATAACACAAAAGAAAGATCTATGTGCTTGTTTTCATACTCCATCTTTCTTGATTTTCTTTAGGAAGTGGAAGTTTAAAATCATTGGCTCAAAACACAAAAACACTCTTGATATTCCCATACTATCTTTTTACAATTCTCAGGGTCACTTAGATTTGTGACTGAAAAAAACAAAACAAAACATAGCCCTCAAAATGGCTATTTGAATGATTATAATTGCACAAACACATCTTTTATTTGAAAGAATAGTGAACTGAAGTGAGGCATCATTGGTGACTTGTTCCAAACAATTGTTTACACAAGTGTATTTAAAAAGGAAAGCTTTTGTTCACTTTCATATTTTCACTTGCAAGGTTCTTCTGAGATATCTGAAGTGAATTTGCAGATTAAAAAGTTACAGCCTACTTCATAGATTGGGAACAGTGGTTCTCAAACATCGGTGAGTGTCCAGTGCTGTCCCAGGATCTAGTTTTCACTGGCCAGGAAAAAAATGAGAAAATTGAGGATGTTGAAGTGAGGTGGTTTCTTTTTTCATATATTTGAAAGTATTCCATTTAAAGGACTCACCTTTACCTAAGATTTTTTGGCTTCTATCTCCACACTTCTTTTATTTTTAATTGTACTTGTCCGTGAAATAAAAATGTTGGGAACCACTGCTGGTATGTCTAGAAATATGAGAGCCTGTCGTCTGAGAATTGGCAGAGCTCACTAAATTCATATTGTGCAGGCCACAGAAAAGCTGTCACCTTTAGGTCAATAACAAATTGGTTCAACTAGCTGAAAATAATCCCAAATGGTGTCCAGTCTCCTACCCTTTTCCTGGTCTAATTAAATCCACTTCCTCCCCAAATCCTGATCATCATGAACTGCCTCCATTTTAAAATATAGGAAACATTGGACCAAACTCATTTATTTGAACCCAAGAAGAGTGAGTAGTAATTGCTGGGTAACCTATGCTGAATTCAAAGTGATAGAATAATCTCTGAAGAACAAAAATGGAGAGAAATAAATATTCTCACCTCTCCAATAAACAATAATGCTCACCCACATAAAGACTTTGTAGGCAGGCAGCAGCTCCATCTTGATTCAGCTAGATGGCTTCACACTAGTGAAGAAAACATTTTGGCAAATAATTATTTTATCCAAAAGTAAAACACAGAATTCCAGGTACCTGGTGTAACCCAAGTGAAAGCACATCCAAAGGAAATCTCTCCATATCCACTGCCTTGTAGCGGTCCCACTCCTCATTTGACCTCTTAACATGAAGTCACAAAGTGAGTACATGTAACTACAGCACTTCTTGGCCTGAGGTGGCTGGGAAATTTTATTCCCCTAAGAAAGGAAGAGCATGAAAATCCTCTGAGGAAAGTGATCTTGCAAGGACTCTGGCTAGGACTCCGGCCCATGTGGATTTCACATCCTTTGAAGTGTTTATGGTTCTATCCAGTTTTTCATCACTGAGAGAGAGAGAGAAAAAAAAAACTACAAAGTCCTCTCTTTTATGGAAGATATTTTCAGATTCAGATTTTAGCTAGCTCCCAAAGTTCTTGTACACAGAGGGCAAGACACATATAAAACTGTCACTTTGATAAAGTTCTAGGGAAAAGTTAATGTAATTTTAGAATCCTGTCTACTTAAGTATCAGTAGCCATCCTTCATCCCCCATAACCACTTATCTACTCTGGTTGATGGGAACTTTCACAGTGAATCTTTTGGCTAGCTTTTATGCCATAAGAAAAACAAAATTCCCGGATCTGACATGCAGAAAATCTTGGTTTTAGGAATTCTAAAGAATAGAGAGCAAAGTTTATAAAACAAGAGTTCAGGACAAGAGCCTGGGCAATCTCCTTTTTCCTCATCTTGGGTACCTGAGTCTTTTCCTATATTTTCCTACTACCTACTTTATCCTCCCACCAAAGGTCTGACTGAGGTATTATTTAGTGCCATAAATAAAAAATTGTTAGTGGCTCTTTGATAATCTCAAAGTACTTTCACTTTACTGTTATATTTCACCATCACAGAGCAGTAGGTGTTCTTACTATCATCAACTTATTGATGAAAAAATTGAGGTTCACAGATGAAGCACAACACCTGGAAAAGGGGGCAGAACTGGAACTCAAAAATCAGTTTTCCTAATTTCATAGCCTGTGTTTTAAAAAGCATTTGTGCTAAATAAGTTAGTAGTATAAAGCCTAAGTCAGCAATCTAATTTTTTTAAACATACTTTTTTTCTCAGAATTTGTAATTGCCTGAGTTCCTACACCATGCTTAAAAATGAAACAAAACAAAACTAAGAGTAGAGGGGGTCTCGCCACCCAATTCTTCCCTTCTCTCAGGAAATTACAGCCGACAGCAGTAAGGGGCAGTGGGCAAGTCAAGTAAGGCACTGAAAGATACAGACAGGTAAAAAGCAGGACAAAAGTAGAAGTACTATTTACTACAGGCAAAATCAGTGAACCTGCATTCTGGGGCTGGAGAAGCAAGGCAAGAAACCAAGAAGAATGCCCTCTAGGAGGTGGAGAAGTTACACTAGGAAAAGACAAAAAGCACCAGTTCCAAGCTGAACAGCTAGCACCTCTCATCTCTCACACATAAACAGTGTTTAAACAGAGGAGACAAACTTACTACTTCTCAGATACAAGATGAACAAACAACTAAGAATTTGCAAACATTTGGAAAATACTAATACCTTGAAACAAAGGCAAAAACTCAACAACTAAAACATTTTGAAGAATCATAGTTAAAAGAGCTCACAACATTTTGGAATAAGTATACAAACATCTCTGGAAAAATGTAGGACGACACTGTAACTAAAACATTAGCTGAATATGGTAGAAATTTAAGACTTGAAAATCAAAATAAAAAGATTGATTTAGGGGCAAAATAGTAGAGTGGACATAGATAAACAGCATTTCGAGAATGCTCTCAAAACAATGGAAAACACAAAAGACTAAAGAATACAGAGTCGGGCTCAGTGGCTCACACCTGTAATCCCAGCACTTTGGGAGACCGAGGCAGGCGGATCATCTGAGGTCAGGAGTTTGAGACCAGCCTGGCCAACATGGTGAAACCCCATCTCTATAAAAAATACAAAAATTAGCTGGGCATGGTGGTGGACACCTGTAATCCCAGCTACTCGGGAGGCTGAGGCAGGAGAATCATTTCAAAACAGAAGGTGGAGGTTGCAGTGAGCTGAGATCATGCCATTGCACTCTAGCCTAGGCAAAAGAATGAAACTCTGTCTCAAAAAAAAAAAAAAAAAAAGCAAACAAAGAAAAGTTTTGAGATGTGAAAGATTGACCCAGATTTCTGCAGCCATTTAATAAGGGTTCTAGAAATAGGAGTTCATTTTAAAGGCATTCTAGAGAAAATGTAGATGAGAAAAAATTGAGAAACTAGTAAAATAAGAATTCTTAGATTAAGAAAATATTCATATTGTTATCCACCAGGTTCCAAGCAGAATAAATTTTAAAAAAAGGATTCACTTAGAGCAACCCTTGTGAAATTTCAGGACAAAGAGAATAAGGAGGGCATTCTAAAGACTTCTAGAGGGTAAACAACAGATGATCTATGTAAGAATGAACATCATGTTGACATTAGTCTTCAATAATGCTGAATTAAGAAGATTGTAACATCCTCAAAGTTCTGAGAAAAGATTATCCCTAAAATTCTATACCTAGCTAAACTATAACTTAAGTGAAAGCAAAGACATTTTTATAAATGTAACTACTCAAAAAATTATCAACCATGAGTTATCTCTGAAAAAATTACTCCCAAATAATGAGAAATGAACTCAAGAAGGAGACATAGGACAAGAACAAGGGGAGGAATGGGCAAAGAAACTAGAAAAAATTACAGATGCTCCTTGACTTACAATGAAGTTACATTCCAATAAACCTATTGTAAGTTGATAACATTTTCAACTAACAATTGGTTTATCCTGATGTAATCTCTTAGGTCGAGGAGCATACTGAATGGGTGTGCTTTGACACCATCATAAAGTTGACAAATCATAAGTCAAACCATCATAAGTAGGGGACTTATTATTAAGTTATTATATACTCATAATTGTTAATAATTTAACAATTATTAAGTTAAATCTTAATAATTGGAGGTAGGGAAAAAGAGAATAACCACCAGAAATGAAAATCCCAGATGGTCTCGCACAAAATAGCAGCAGAAAAAGAGGAAGCTGGTAAATGAAAGTTTGCAAAAGTTTGTCTCATGATTAATTTAAATGCTGGGTCACTCTAGACAGAGAGAGAAAAATATACTTAAAAGGTATATTGTAAAAGATATAAGAATAATCACCATGAAGTAGAAATAGATTGTATAACTTCCAAGCAACTAGAAAAACTAAATGTAATGAAAACAAAATAAATAAAACTTCAATAATTGAACAAAAGACAAAGAAGAGGAGAAAATAAGCAACAAAAAACACAAAATCTACAAAATCATATGACAGGAAATCCAAAATTCACTCTTTGTAAACTTACCTGGAATATTGAGAACAATGAAAACAGATCTTAGAAAGAAGTTTTATTTTAGAATAAGCCATTGTAGATGGAGGGACCCATTGGACCTATAAGTGTTGTTGCAGGAAGGAATAAACCTAAGCCTGTCCAACGCATCTGTCTCAGGCACTTGAAAAGCCAGATTACTGTTTTACATATTTACACATCCTTTCTCATGGGAACCCACAATATATGATGCTTGTAAAAGCTCTTAAGATCATGCTGCTTGCCAAAGAATCATCATAGGAAACCTATGCTTCTTCAGAGTTTACATACATAAACACACACACACGTATACATATAACACACATATACATACATATATATATATACATTTTTAAAAACAGTTTTATTCAGTTATAATTTATATGTCACTAATAACTTCACCCATTTACAGCATATGATTCAATGGCTTCTAATATATTTTAAGAGTGCAACCATCAACATAATCTAATTGTAAAACATTTCATTACCCCAAAAAAGAACCTTATACCCATTAGCAGTCAAGTCCCACTCCCAACCTCTCCTCTCCCATCCTCCAGTCTCTAGCAACCACTAACCTACTTTCTGTCTTCACAGATTTGACTCTTCTGTGCATTTCATATAAATGGTATCACACAATATGTGGTCTTTTGTGACTGGCTTTTTCCACTTAGCATGAATGAAAGTTTATGCTTTCAAGGCTCATCCGTCTTAATCTATCATGTATCTACTTCTTTCCTTTTATGACCAAATAATAATTCATTGTATAGACATTTGGACTGTTTCTACTTTTTGACTATTATGAATAATGTTGCTATGAACATTCACATGTGTTTGTGTGGACTCGGGTTTTCATTTCTCTTGGGAAGATACCTAGGAGTAGAACTGCTGAGTCATATGGTAACTCATTGTTTAGTCATTTAAGGAGCTGGCAAACTGTTTTCCAAAGTTGCTGTACCATTTTACATTCCCACCTACAATGTACAAGGGTTCCAAATTCTCTGCATCCTACCCAACACTTGGTTGTTTTTGTTTGTTTGTTTCAAGACATGCTGGTGGATTTGAGGTGGTATCTCATTGTGGTTTTGATTTGTATTTCCCCAATGACCAATAATGACATCTTTGCATGCATTTACTAGTCATTCATATATCTTCTTTGGAAAAATGTCTCTTCAAATACTTTGCCCCTTTTCAAATTGAGTTATTTCATTTTCTATTATTGAGTTGTAAGGATTCTTTACAAGTATCTTAACTTGCAAATATTTTCCCCATTCTGTGGGTTGTCTTTTCAATATTTTGATGGTGTCCTTTGAAGCACAAACATTTTAAATCTTTATTAAGTCCAAGGTATCAATCTTCTGTTTTTTTCACTTGTGCTTTTGGCAACTGCAGAATCTAAGAGGTCATCACCTAATCCAAAGTTACGATTTTTTCCTGTGTTTTCCTCTGAGGGTTCTATAGTTTTTGTTTTTACATTAAGGTCTATGACCTACTAGAGTTTATATTTTAAGTGTTGTCACACAAACAGCTTGGAAACTGGAGATGAGGACAGCTAGGTTTTCAGGAGTAATGTGATGCTAGTTAGCTGTATTCTATTGACTTTCATCCATCTTCGGTTGTAAAGATTAGGAAGCCGTGAAAGATAGTCATGTAGTGACTGTGGAATAAACCTTGTTAGGGCTCTTCAATATAGTACCTCACTACAGAAGTCAAAGTACCTTATGATTTGAAGGACAAGCTCAGTTATAACTCCATAGTCCAAGTTTATGTATTCTTTGCTGAAGATCAGAAGGTCTTCTGACCAATCAAAATTTATTCTGTAATGTATTCCTCTTCAAAGAAAATTAGTTTCCCTTCTGTATATACATCTTATTGTATGAATAAATCATTCTGTATTCCAAAACAGAACTTTACTTAGACTTGTAGAGGTACATGTAATATTTATTGTCTTCTTTCCCTATAGAACTCTGTCACTGACCAGGAGCCTGTTCCTTTGTAGACTCTTTTTCTGCTAGATTTTATAATTCCACTTGTGCACTCTCTAGGAACTCACCCTAGTCATTTGGCCTTGGCATTCCTACATAGTACCATTTTGACACCCTTCTATAAAACTCAAGATTGAACACTCTTGGGAAGCAATTCACATTGTCAGACATTTTTGACATGTCTCAGATGATGAATTTTTTCTCCAAACTTTTGAAATCTGCTTTCCTCAAGTCTCATGTGCATTCTAACCATGCCCAGAAATAAAAACTCTGAGATGACATAACTGCTTTCTCACCTGACTCCTACCACATCACCTTAACAAATAGGTTCTTTTTTCTTGGTAAGTCCAGGATAACCCCAATGACTCCCAAGAGACAAAAGTGGTTAGCAAGGAAGTTGAAAGTGTGTTGTATCCTCTTCATTATTTTTGTCACATCATGCCTTAGTTCGATTCTGTAAATCTGTATTAGGAAAATACCATCTGTTCCATCTAGCTGGCCATTTCTTGATCTTCTCTATAACAATTTTCTACTACTGTTTCTTTTGTTTTGATTTTTATCAAATGTTTTTCATCATGCTCTACCGTAGGGTTCAATGTCGTTCACCAAATATTTACTGAGAATATACTGTATGCAAAGTATTGATCTCTGAAAAAAACATATATCTGCATCTAGATATATCACTTCTCAACAGACTTCATCTCAACTAGGTCCTTCCCTTTTGAGCAAGTCCCACAGTCTGCTCAAGGAAAAGAATCAAATATATTTTTTACTTCTCTTGCTAACCAGTTTTGTCTCTGGAGAAACCCAAAAATTCTGACCAACAAGGGATGGAATATGTATCACAAATATGGGTACAATTCATGAGCAACTGCTTTTTCTTTTAAACTCTGAGTACAAAAATATATTAAAAATTTAAGGATTGCCTACAATCAAAATTTTCTCTTAAAATGTGTATTTTTACAGCGTTATCTCTGTGACAATCATTCCAAAAATGCATTACTTCAAGTTAATCATGCAGAAACACCAGACAAACCCAAATTGAGAGATATTCTACAAAAATAAGTAGCTTATCATCTTCAAAAGTGTCAATGTCGGCCAGGTGTGGTGGCTCATGCTTGTAATCCCAGCACTTTCGGAGGCCAAGGCAGGCGGATCACGAGGTCAGGAGATGGACACCATCCTGGCTAACATGGTGAAACCCCGTCTCTACCAAAAATACAAAAAAAAAAAAAAAATTAGCCAGACGTGGCGGCATGCGCCTGTAGTCCCAGCTATTCAGGAGGCTGAGGCAGGAGAATGGCTTAAACCCGGGAGGCGGAGCTTGCAGTGAGCAGAGACTGTGCCACTGCACTCCAGCCTGGGAGACAGAGAGAGACTCTGTCTCAAAACAAAAAACAAAACAAAACAAAACAAAAAAGTGTCAACGTCATAAAAGCTAAGGAAAGATTAAGAAATACATTTCAGATTTAAAGAGACAATCAAATGCAACACAATCTTAGATTGGATTCTATATCTATAAAAGACATTGTTGGGACAATAGGTAAACTTGAGTAGATTCTGAGGATTAGGTGAGCAGTAATGTATCAGTGATAAGTTTCCTGATTTTGATGGTTGTATTGTGGTTATGCAGGAGAAAATCCATGTTTGCAGGAGTTATACTCTAAAGTATTTGTGGATAATGAGGCATCATTTTGGCAACTTAAGCCCAAATGATTGCGAGGTTAGTGGTATTTGTATTTTCCTTGCCAAAAAAAAATTAACATGCAGTCTTTTTATTTTTTGCTGCTTTAACAGAATACCTGAGCCAGAGTAATTTATTCAAAAAAAAATTTTATTGACTCACATTTCTGGAGGCTGGGATGTCCAATATCAAGGGGCCAGCATTTGGTGAGGGCCTTCATGCTATGTCAACCCATGACGGAAGGCAGAAGGGCAAGAGGGGAAGAGGGAGAGAAAAGGAGACTGAACTCACCCTTTTATAACAAACCCACTCCCAAGATAATGGCCTTACTCCACTCATGAGGCAGAACCTTCATGGCCTAACACTGCTCTACTGGAGATTAAGTCCCCAACACACGCTTTTTGGTGAATTCCTTCACACCACAGCATTCTGCCCCAGCCCCCAAAACCCACGTCTTTTTCACATACAAAATGCATTCATTCCATCCCAATAGCCCCTAGTGTCTTAACTTGTTCCTGCATGAACTCAAAACCTCCAAAGCCCAAAGTCTCATCTAAATCAAATTTGGGTGAGACTCAAAGCAAAATTCATCCTGAGGCAAATCCCTCTTCAATTGTGAGCCATGAAATCAAGCAAGTTATAACTTCCAAAATACAATAGTGAAACAGGCATAGTATAGACAATCCTATTCCAAAGGAAGAAATGGGCAAGACAGAGGAAGTAGCTTGTTCCAAAGAAGTCCAAAACCCAACAAGTGAACAACATCAAATCTTGAGGGTCCAGAATAATCTTCTTTGACTCCATGTCCTACTTTGTGGGCACACTGGGGTAGGGGTTGGGCCCCCAAGGCCTTGGGCAGCCCCAAACCATGGCTCTGCTGGGCTCAGCCCACACAGTAGCTCTCACAGGTTGAAGTCTTGTTCCTGTAGTTCTTCCAGGCTAGCATTGCACACTGGTTGCCCTATAGTTCTGGGGCCTCTAAGGCAGCCATGACACCACAGTTCTGCTGGGCATTGCCTTATTGGGGGCTCTCTATGGTGGCTCTGCCTCTGTTGCAAGACTGTGCCTGAGTCCCTAGGCTGTTCCATGTATCCTCTGAAATCTAGATGAAGGAAACCATGCCTCCATAGCTCTTGCATTCTGCGAGCTTACAGCACCTGCACCACATGATGCCAACAAGGTTTACCACTTAGGCCCTCTGGAGCAGTGGCCTAAGTGTTACCACTTAGGTAAACCTTGTGGCATCCAAGTGTTACCACTTAGTAAACCTTGGCGGCATCCATGTGGTGCTGGGGCTAGTTGACCAATAACTGAGATGACCAAGAAGTGCTTTACCAAAATGCAGGGTGCAGAGTCGCCAGGTGACTCCAGGTAGTGAGACCTTGGAGAATGTCCCAGTCTTATCCCTTGGAACCATTTTGCCCTCCTAGAGTTTTGGGTCTGTGCTGGAAGGGGCAGCATCAAAGATGACCCTGAAATGCCTTCAGGGTCATTATCCCATTGCCTTGATGAAGAGCACCTGGCATCCTTCTATCCCTACTAATCCCTTTCTCAAAGAGTCACTTGGTTGCACCCTTGCATGCTTTTTCATTTTTTACATGGCCAGGTTGCAAATTTGTCAAATCTTTATATTCTGTTGCCTTTTTAATGATAAATTCTGTCTCTGAATTATTTCTCTCTTCTCTCATTTTACCATATGTACTTAAAAGAAGCCACACAGATCCTGCGATATTTTGCCTAGAAATTTCTTCCATCACATGTTCTAGTTCACACTCTTAAATTCTGCCTTCCTAAAGCCCTAGGACATGAACACAATTCAGCCAAGTTCTTTGCCGCCGCACAACAAGGATGGCCTTTACTCCAATTTCCAATAAGATATTGATTGCTGACTGAGACTTCATTAGAATGTCCTTTACTATTCATATTTCTACCAACATTCTGATCATGACCACATAAGTAATCTCTAAGAAGATTCAGACTTTCCCTATAGTTGTTTTCTTTTGAGCCATCACCAGAATTGTCCTTAATGCTCTGCTCACAGTAATACATACTTTTTCTACCCTGCTCCTCCAAATTCTTCCAGCCCCTGCCAATTATTTATTCCCAAACCACTTCCATATTTTCAGATATTTGTTAGAGCAACATTCCACTCCTCTGGTACCAATTTTTTGTTTCAGTTCTTTTTGTGCCATGTTATAACAGAATACCTGAACTGGAAAATTTATTTTAAAAAAGAAATTTATTGGCTTACATTTCTGGAGGCTGAGAAGTCCAATATCAAGTTGCCAATGCTGGTAAGGGCTTTTGTGCTGTGTTGTCCCATAGAGGAAGGTGAAGTGAGCAAAGAGGGTAAGTGAGAGAGGAGGGGACTGAACTTGTCCTTTTATAACAAACCAATTCCCAAGATAATCGCCTTGATCCATTCATGAGGGTGGAGCCCTCATAGCCTAATTCCCTCTTTAATGGTCTCACCTCTTAACACTGTTGGATTAGGGATTCCGTTTCCAATGCATGCTTTCTGGGGGAAACTTTCAAACCATAGCACATGTGATGTTGAGTAGGTGACTCACTAAAGAGTCACATTCTTATGGATGAATTAAATCTATTATGGGCACAGGATGTTAGGGCCTATGCAATTATATACCTAATCCTAGCCTGTGGGCATAGTGACATCAAATAGTCACTCTTAAGCAATGTGACAGCCTCTGTTGGTTGCCTAAACTGTCACTCCTTCCCATTCTTTCTTGCTAATCAAACCTCAATTTTACTGAGATAAGGGTGTCTGCAGTCTTCCTACCTTCAGAGGATGAATTTTCATGGCCTAAGTCAATCATGGTCTAGGCACGGGCATGTAATATGTAATTCTGGCTAATGATGCATGGAGGTAGATCTGCTGGGGTACAGGTAAGGATCTTTTAGAGAAAGGTTTGCATTGCTATTAATGAGAGACCCACAAAATGGAGTAGCTACTTTTATTCTACTTGATGTGGTCATGTCTACATGTGACAACCTAGAATGACAGCAGTCATTGTGCAACCATGAGGAGACAAACCTAAGGATAAAAGTCAAGACAATGAACATGACAGAGCAGAAAGAGAGAAAAAACAATCTTCATTCTTGAGAATGTGATTGGGCTGCTAGATTAACCAACCCTGTGACCTCCCTATTTCCTGCCTATAATGTGAGATAACACATTTTGCTTATTGTTTAAATATACATATATGTTACTGTGTGTGTGTGTGTGTGTGTGTGTATAAAACCTCTATTAATATCTTTTAGAATCATAGTTACAGATTTGGAAGTGACCTGAGAGGTTATCTATATGCTAGTCCAACCCTTTCATTTACGTGTAAGTAACAGCTTAGACAAGTGAAGCATCTCGTCTAAGGCCAAAAGTCAGTGGTTGATGGATTCCAGAATCCCAGTCTTTGGATTCCTTTCTGAGTCAATTGCACTGTTTACTCTTCTAAGGAAAGAAAATAGTTCAAAAACTTTAAGGGCATTTTGATGGAGGGAAGGGGACATGGGATGTCTAGTTTCCTGACAGAAAGTGACTGATTTTTCTTACAGTGAAAGATGTGTTTAATCATTTTATTATGGGCTTCTGCCGGGGGAACAACTTCCACACTAGAGACAATCCCTGCCCAAATTCACAGAACTGCTGCAGTCCTCACAGAGGAAACATTTGGATTTAACTAATTTAAATAAATATGTGGTGATATTTTTTCTTTAAGCATCCACAGGCATTCAGAGAACTACATATGAATATTTGGGCATTATTTCATAAAGCAAATGTTACAGAAAGAAAAATTTTCATTTCTTAGGAAGTGACTGGAATAAAAATATGAAACTGAAAAAACGAAACAACAACAACAAAATGTTATCTAAAATGAAAGCAAAACTGTTGGCAGTTACATGTTGCGTGGCTTTAATAGTCTGTTTCCCTGCTTGAATTTGAATAGCAATTCCATCTAAACCATCTGAGTAATGGTTTGTCTTAAAATTTTGCATCTTTTCTACAGGTTTTTGTATCTTCATAAATGTAGCACCGTGTTTTACAAAGATAGTGGCATTATTTGGATATTTTGCTTTTCAAATACAAAGAATGGTGTTGTGCACTTTTACGCCACTACCCACCATAAATAAATATACCGCACCACTATCTTTTTGCTAAATACATGGTTGATTAATCATTATAGATTAAAGTAATCCCAAATTTAAAAACAATAGGTTTTAAAGGCTAGTAGAAAGTCTATCTATAATTTATTGTTGTCTTAACAGTTTAACTTATAAATAAAAGAGTAATTGCAAAAATTTACCTCAAAAAAAAATTTTTTTTTAAGATGTGTTCTTTCGTGAGAACAGCACCACCATCTGGAATGCAATAGTTTGTGCAATGAAAGAATTTATATGGTTTTCATTTTGTTTTGTCTTAGGCAAAGGGGAAGTAATTTGTCTCTTCCCGAAAGGTTTTACAGGTAAAAATAATGCAAAATTAATATTTTGTTACCAAGTTAAAAATAACTGTATTCCTCCTCTCTGACAAGGGATTTGTGTAGTTTGTGTCCTAGAGAAATCAATTGATTTTAATGGCATCAGCCACTCACATGATTTTTTTATAGTTCATGTTAGTATAAAATTTACATTTCAACAGGGATTACTTTTATATCCCTTTCTTGGCTATGCATTTTCTCCACAACTAAAAAAACACACACACATTTTCTTTTCTTTAACCTGAGGTTAAATAAGTTTGATCTAATTTCTTACTTTTTTTCAAAAGTAGTGATTAATCAGAGTATATGATTAAAAAAAGGAACCAATTCTCTAAAAATTGAAAAATTCCTACAACGGTTTTAAGCACTATACAAGCATGCAGAATTATTCTTATCATTATTATATAAATTCAAGGGAACTCTAATAGTGTGGCATATATACACACATGTGAGTGAAATATAGTTCTGTATAGTCGTTTTACTCAACAGTAAATAAAATTATGCAAGACTTAAGCTCTTTTAAAATTTAAAATACTATATAATGTTTGTTAAAATCCCTGCTATTTTTATGAATGGAACAAAGCAATTTATTCAAGAGCCAAAAATCACATCCAATGCTCTAAACAATCATTTTCTTGTATTAGGACATTTTAGTCAATTGCTTTACTGCTATTGTTTTTCATAAATGAGCCTTAAAACAGAACTCTCCAATGTTCCATTCGGTTGCCAAAATCAATCTCACCCTGCACTGAGCCATGTGCATCCTCTAAAGTGGAGCCAAGAACAATTGTGTTTCCTGAAAAACAAAGGCAAAGATTCTCCACTATGTCAAATGAACACTACAGATAGACGTTCTTTCCGATCTATTCCTAATGTCACTTTTGTATTTCAGTTCTCCAGTCTGTGAATATGTTACCAATCAGCTTATTTGATAATGTTTTCTCCTTTACCACAACCATTCTAAAGATACTTAACCTAGTGGCTAACACTGAACATTTACAGTGTACCAGCACTGCAATAGGTGGCTCACATGCATTCATTCATTCTCATGTTGATCCTAGGAAGCAGACGCTATTACTTTCCCCATTTTCACAGAGGAGGAGGCTGAGGTCCAGAGAATTTAAATAAATTTGCCCAAGGTCACACAGCTAATAAGAGGCATACCATGGGTTCCAACACACCTTACTTGGTTCCCTTACCTTAATTTTATACATCCATCATTAATAGGATATTGGTTTAATAACTTATGATACACCCAGAGAAAAAATATCATTAAAAGTGCAGATGCAGGTCTGTACGTATTAATATGAAAATGAGCAGATTTATTTTAAGTAAAAAATCAGGTTGCAAAATAGTACAATTATAAGACCTTGTTTTGTACAAATATTTGTTAGTTGGGTACAGAAAAAATCCTGAAATGATATATATTGTTAAATGCTAATTATATTAATCAACAAATAATAAGATTCCAAGTGTGTTTCACTTTCTTTTTGTGAATTTCTGCATTTTATTATTTTAAAAGTGATTAGGCATTACTTTTATAACACTTTTAAAAATGCTACTTTCATTGGGAAAACCATAAAAGAAACAGACCTTGAAAAATGAGTATGACAACATCCCCTTTTTCTCCCGGTTATTTAGGTCTGTCAGAAATGTTTGTATATATTTGGTGACACCTTTCTAAATATGAGGGAATGCAGAGCTAGGGGAAAATCTATTTGTACTACAAGTAAATGCTTGATATGGGAACTTAACCTCTCAAGGTTAATTTAAATATATTAATCCTGGGGATTTTTTTCCCACTAAGATTCAGCAGAAAAGTGTTTATAATCTTTTTAATCATCAGATTTTTTAAAGATTGCTGATTGGAACAATGATATTTTTTAACAGTGCCATAAATAGACTTATGAACTACATGATACAAGGTAAGTCTTTCCTTCAAAGACTTAGCTTCTCCACTCAACAAACATCTATTATACACTGACTCTGTGCCAGGTACAGAGATTACTATATACATGAAACAGAGTCTCTACCCATGAAAGGTTTAAGTTCTAGCAAGAAAGTAGACAGCCAAGTAAACACATAATACGGTTAACTCTGATAAGTGCTTGTATTAGTTCATTTTCACACTGCTATAAAGAAATACTTGAGACTAGGTAATTTTTAAAAGAAAGAGGTTTAATTAACTCACGGTTCTGCGTGGCTGGGGAGGCCTCAGGAAACTTACAATTATGGTGGAAGGTAAAGAGGAAGCAGGAACCTTCTTCACAGGGCAGCAGGAGAGAGAGCAGGGCAAAACTGCCAAAGACTTTAAAACTATCAGATCTCATGAGAACTCACTCACTGTCACAAAAACAGCATGGGGGAAACCAACCCCAAGATCCAATCACCTCCCAACAGATCCCTCCCTCAACACATGGGGATTACAATCCGAGATAAGATTTCGGTGGGGACACAGAGCCAAACCACATCAGCGCTAAATTAATAGCAAAGAAAATAATAGCGGTACAAAGAAAGTCTACCTAGTAAGCAAGTCAAAAAAGGCTTCATAGTGGGGTAGCTCTAGAGCTGGGCCTCGAGAGATAAAAATTTGTCTTCAGAAAGGAAGAGGGAATGACAAAATACAAGTAGCATTTCAAGGCATAATGAGAATCAGATGAAAATAACACAATGGTTGGAGTGCTCAAAGAGGCGTTTTTAACTTGCAAAAGTAAGTTAACAAATTAAACAATCCAAAGCATTTAATTAAACAATACAAGGCATTCATTACCTTCCCCCAGCCCCATTCCTCCAGGCCCACTTCCCCGAGGAACAGCTGAACAGCCTGGTGTGTATCATTCCACACTTTCTCCATCAAACACAGAACACCTACAAGGGTTTTATTTGCTTACTTTTCATTTGCTTCACTTTGGCAAATACGGAATCATTTTACTCACGTTATTCAGCAACTTTCTTTTTTTTTAATTTAGTCATCTACCCAAAGATATCTCTCTTGCTCAATGAATATAGATCTGATACATTTTTAAGTAATTGCATAATATTGCATATAGTGGAATTCATTCAATCACTTCCCTGTTGTAGAACATTCAGTTTGTTTTTATTCCTTTTTTCCCTCCCGATACAAACAATGCTTTAATGACCACTTTCTTGTGTGTATCCTAAATTTTGTGTGTGTTTATTTTTATGGGACAGACTTTTAAGTAAGTATTTGTTGAGTCAATTACTATATGGACTTTAAATCTTAATAGACAATGTTAAATTTATTTCAAAAAGCTCCTAATAATTCATACACCAGTAATGCATGGCAGCATGTATTTCAGTCAAATTTATTTTTTAAATATATCTGTCTCTCTCTTTAGACAGTGAATCCCTTGAAAGCTTCTCTGACATTAAATGCCATCACTTTTTAAAGGTTTTGCTAATCTGATGGCTGAAAGATGATACAATTTAAATGTTCCTGGATATCTGGGAAATTAAATCACTTTTCTTATGTTTGTTGGACTTTTTAAGTTCCTGTTCTGTCAATTTTCTCTTCATAAACTTCGCTTATCTTCCTACCAGATTTTTTGTCTTACTATTTTGTAGAAGCCCTTCATTTCTCAAATGTAATATAATTATTTTTACCAATCTATAATTTTTATTTTTATTTTGTTTCATTTTCGTGTAGTCAAGTATGTCTGTCTTTCTTTTCACGACCTTTGAACTCCTCTTGAATTTTTTTATTCTTAATTTTTCTTAGAGTATACACTTCCCATCCATCTAGATTTTCAAATATGGTCTGAGGATAATATATAACCTTGATTTATTCTAAAGGCATATCCCATTATGCCAACATCATGTTTTAAATATCCCACCCTTTCCCACTAAGTTGGAATATCACCTTTTCTATGAATCTATTTCTGAACTCTGTTCTATTCCTGTGTTCTATTTACCTATTCCTGTGTCAATATCATATTTTTTATTGCTGTGGCTTTTATGGCTTAACAGGATGGCAGCGGGGTTAAGCATGTGGGCTCTCGAAACTGAAAATCTGGGTTTAGATCAGATGCCATCAACTTTGTAATAATCTTGGGCACATTACTTCAATGTCTTCATCTATAAAAAGGGGCTAATAACAGTACCTAACCCACAGGGTTGTTATGAATATTAAATAACTAATTCCAATAAAGTGTTCAGAATAGTGCCTGGCTCAGGGGAAGTAGTCTGCCAATCAGCATTAGTTGTAATTATTATAACTGGTAGGGCATGTCTCCTTTCACTATTCCTCTTATGCACACTCTCCTTCTTTCTTATCTGGTTTTGTTTTTTCTGTCCAGTTTTCCCAGAAAATTCTTGGGATTTCTATTTATGTATGCATAGAATATGTATCTGGAAGAGATTACAACAGGCTTGTAACCATGGTTTCCTTAATGGATGGGAAAGGGTTGGAACTTCACACAACTGAATTTTTTCACATGTGTATGCATAACATTTTAAAAAATATCTTCTGAGTTCTCTTTTTCATAATACCTTAGTATTCTGATTTGAATTGCATTTATATATATTTGTATGTATTCTAAACTGGCTTTGTATCCTTAAGAATCTGAGTGCTATTGAGCACTTAAAGGTAGTTAGAACGTCTGAGGAATGAAAAACTTCATGAGGAAAGAACATCTGGGCTAGATCTTGAAGGATGAATGGATGTTTTTCTGACAGAAGAGAGATGTGAGGAGATTCCAGAGTTTGAGAATAGTCTTGTATAAAGACACAGAGATATGAACAAGGACTGCATGTGACTGGCAGAGCCCGGAGGCTGGGAATGTAGGGGGAAGGATCAAGTCCTGGGATGTAACACACGATGTGATCGGATGGGAAATGTGCTTGCTTTTTTTCTTCCCCCCGGGAATTTCAGGTTTGGAAAATGATAAGGCAGAGGGAAAGGCAGAGCCAAGATTGCCAAGACAACACTAAACTGTAATTTCTGTGAAGACAAGGACCATGCCTGTTTCGTTCAGCACTCTATAGTGATTCCTAGGACAGGGCATACAAGGGCCCCAACAAGTATTTGTGGAATGAATGCATGAAAAGTGCATCCAAAGTAACAGTGACTGTTTTGAGTAGGAAATGAAGGCAAATGATAATGTTTAATATGTTACCAAAAAAATTAATAGCACATTTAAATAAATAGCAAAAACATCACAGAGCAATCTCCTGCAATACTAATGATAAATATGTAATGAATGTTGACTGAATCAATGAACGCATATGAGATGGGCCTGAGAGCATTAGAAAAACACTTTTTGGAAGGAAACACTTACTCTCCCTTCCAAGTTCCTACTTGAAAACTAATATTTGAAAATGAGCTAAAACTGTGTAACTACAATAATTGAAATGAGATGGAAAAGCAAAATTGAGGAACTTTAGACAGTGGTTAAAGATGCAGAACTAAAGCCAGACATAGTGGGCCATTCTTGTAATCCCAGCAACTTGAGAGGCTGAGGTGGGAGGATCATTTCAGCCCAGGAGTTTGAGACAGGTCTGAGCAACAAAGCAAGACCCCATCTCTACAAAAATAGAAGAATTAGCTGAGTATGGTGGAGCATGCCTCTAGTCCCAGCTACTCAGGGGGTTGAGGCAGGAGGATCACTTGAGCCAAGAAGAGAGAGGTTGCAGTGAGCTATGATCACGCCACTACACTCCAGCCTGGGCAACAGAATAAGACTCTCCATCTCTTTAAACAACAACAACAACAACAAAAAACAACAGAACTAGCGAGAGTGAGATCTGTGGAGCAGCTACTTCATGGCATATTGTCACCAATGCCAGAATGGAGATAACAGGTCAATGACATGAAGATATTGCTTAGTGCGGTGGAAACAGCTCTGGCTTGAAGTCAGGATCTGGGCTCCAGCCCCAGCTTTCACGTTCACTAGGCAGCCCCGTTCTCAGTTCCTCCATCTGTAAATGATGTCTAAGTTCCCAGCCGGCTCTGATATCCTGTGATTCTACATCATGAAAAATTAAAAAAAAAAAAAAAAGAAAAAGAAAAAAGGAGAGGAGAAGTTCACAGCCTGGCAATTGAGGGCTAGAACATCATCCATCAGCCATTGCAGCCATTTTAAGAAAGCAGCATCCTTTAGTCAACAAATATGTATCTGTCTTGTAAGGCAGCATGCACTGTCTAAATGATAGAAAATTAATAAAACATAAACCCCACTCTCAAGGCATTTTCAACGTACTAGAAGAAAGGAAAATAAATAAAATCCAAGCAGAGTGTGGCAAGCACTATGAAAGAAACACAAATGAAATGTCACTGAGCATTTCAGCGCTGGCAGATGAGGCCCTCACTCCAATGCAGGGCAGAGTGTGAGAGGAAGAGCCCTGCAGAGAAAAGGCCAATGGAAGTCATCTTGCCATCCTTTCTGCAGCTATGGCCACTCAATTTGCAGGCAGTACTGACCTTGGCGATATCTATTCAGGATTCCAGTTTGACCATATCCTATTTATGATCGGTGGAGCTAAGTTTATTCCCAGAGCTGCAGTTGCTTTCCGCATAGACAGTTCCCAGTCGGCCGGGCGCGGTGGCTCAGGCCTGTAATCCCAGCACTTTGGGAGGCCGAGGCGGGTGGATCACGAGGTCAGGAAATCAAGACCATCCTGGCTAACACGGTGAAATCCCATCTCTACTAAAAACACAAAAAATTAGCCGGGCATAGTGTCGGGCGCCTGTAGTCCCAGCTACTCGGGAGGCTGAGGCAGGAGATTGGTGTGAACTCGGGAGGCGGAGCTTGCAGTGAGCCGAGATAGTGCCACTGCACTCCAGCCTGGGCGACAGAGCCAGACGTCGTCTCAAAAAAAAAAAAACACAAAAAAAAAAAAAAAAAAAAAAAAAAGACAGTTCCCAGTCAACAAACAAGTGAACTCCAGAAATTTATTCATTAGTTAGGTGTTAGATATGCAGAACCCACACGTAATTTCTTATTGACGATGAAGTCTCCAAACCAGCCAATAAAAGCCAATTTAGCCGTAAGGTAATGAGAAATGTTAGCAAAATAATTTTTACGTCATTTAACCAGATACATTTAATATTGTACAAAATGCTATTTTGAATTTCAGAAACAAGAACACATAATTTCAGAGCACAACAGGGTTCCCCAAAAGTGGCTCCAAAGGAGACTGTTTCAGTTATCTATTGCTGGGTAACGAACTACCCCAAAACATGGTGACCCAAAACAACCATGTTGTTATAGCTCACGATATTGTGGGTGAGAGGTTTGGGCAGATTTGAAGTCTTTCCTCTTAAAGTTCCTACTCGAAAACTTTTACTTGAAAATGAGCTTTTTAAATAATCTAGGCTATAATAATTGAGACGGGTTGGAAAAGTAACACTTTTTAGGAGTTTTGGGTGATTCTTCTGTTCCTCATGGTGTAAGCGGAGGTCACTCAAGTAAGCAGTGGGCAGAGGATGGGTTTGAAGGTTCCAAGGTGGCTCATTCGCATGTCTGGCACCTTGGCAGGGACGTCTGGAAGACTGGGCTCAGCTGAGACTGTCACCAAAGCACCTACATGTGGTCTTTCCTGCACAGCAGTCACAGGGTGGGAGGACTTCCCATATAACCACTGGAAGTGGGAGTTTGTGGAGGCTCGGGCTTGTGAGAGACAAGGCAGAAGCTGCGTGGCCTTCTGTGACGTAGCCTTGGAAGTCACACAGCACCATTTACACAATACTCTGTTAGTGGAGGAGTCACAAATCTCCCCGGACTCAAGGGAGGGAACATAAAGCCTTATTTAAAACTACCAAAGGGATAGAATCTACTGAAGGATACAGACACATATACCAGAGCACAAGAGCTTCTCATTCTATGTATTTTAACTCCTAAGAAAGGAGTCTCTATAGATGTTTGATTGTAGGAGAACGACAGTAAGCCTGACAAGGCAGAAGGTTTCTGAACCCTTCTACTACTTACTTCTGAACCCTTCTACTACTTACTTACTTATATGTGCTGATTGTGGGTAAAATGAGTTAGGAGAAAACTTGACTTCAGATCTCTTTTTTATTTTAAACCCTATACTTACATTACCTACATCTAAATGTACAGTAGCAGATTCCTTTAAGTACCCCTGAAACTTTGAAAATAATACTACCTGATTTCCAAATAAGGAGTAATTAGGCAATCACATGACTGAATTAATATTTCAGTTTATGTTTTCTTTGTATTTGGCAAAACAAAGCTGATTTATGTTTTCTTTCCCTTTGGTACCATTTTATTACCTTGAAAAAGAAGACTCATACTATATATTTGTGGAAAAATATTTTTAAACTTGGAACCTTAGTCCTTTCCTTTTTTTGTTTTGGTCTGTTAAGTGATTTAATTCTTATACTTATCACTGGACTGAATCCAAAGTACTGGGCCTGGCCTGGGAAATTGTTTTCATGATTGAATATGTATAAGTTATTGTATAAGTTAAGCAACCTACAGAAAGGAAGAAGTAATTTATTTTACACAACAAAGAGGAGTTCCGACTTCATATCAGAGGCAGGGCAGAGAATGGCCCCCTTTAAGAATGTCACTGTCATTATCCCCCATTGCTTTCTACAGGCAATGATATGTGAGTATCAGGACAATGTATCCTTGGCGATATCTATTCAGGATTCTAGTTTGAAAGAGAACTGACACAACTAGCAACTCGTGGATCTGGTAGGAAAGACACCTAAGCAGATGTGGAATGGACTGAAGCAAGAAAGCTAACAAAATCGGCCGGGCGCGGTGGCTCAAGCCTGTAATCCCAGTACTTTGGGAGGCCGAGACGGGCGGATCATGAGGTCAGGAGATCGAGACCATCCTGGCTAACACGGTGAAACCCCGTCTCTACTAAAAAATACAAAAAACTAGCCGGGCGAAG
>NW_012099087.1:434399-456269 GCF_000951045.1 Mandrillus leucophaeus
CCACATCCAGCTAATTTTTGTATTTTTAGTAGAGACGGGGTTTCACCATGTTGGCCAGGCTTGTCTCGAACTCCTGACCTCAGGTGATCTGCCTGCCTGCGCCTCCCAAAGTGCTGGGATTACAGGTGTGAGCCACCGCACCCAGCCATCCACATCCAACGTTAAGCACAATTCTGAGTTCTTCTCCACTCTTTGTAAGAATAAATCCTGAAGAAGAGAATTTTTTTAATACTTTAAATAATACCTAAGCCTCATAGGCCATGGTGGCACACATCTGTAGCTCCTGCTACTCAGAAGGATGAAGCAGGAGAAACACTGGAGCCCAGGAGTTTGAGTCCAACCTGGGCAGCATAACAAGACCCTGTATCTATTATGGCCAAACCTCAATTTCAGTCCTCCTAAGCTGACTACTCTGTCCCCACATTATCCTTACTATTCAGTATTGTAATTCCTACTTCATTTGTCTATTTCCACCTCTAGACTGTGAGCTGCTCCAAGGGAGGGGACTTAGCCAGGTCTCTTTGTCTCCAGAACCATCTTATATTCCTAGTACCCAGCATGGTCCCAGGCATATGTCAGGGGTCCATAAAATATTTGGTCAATAACTGGCAAAGAAGAATGCAGGTAGTACTTGCCATGGGCCCTGGGTGAGACTCTGAGATGTGCTGGCTTCAGGTGTAACCCAGCACGTTCCCAGCTGTGGCTGCTATGGGGAGAAACTCATTCTGCTTAGGAAAAGTAGAAGGAAGAGTAAAGGGGACTTTGTCGTGCAACTTAGATACCAGCTCAGCCACAGTGGGGTAAAGCACCCAGCAGGCTCTTGGAGTCCCTGATTCCCAGCCTTGGCTCTTGGATAGCATTTCTGGCCTTTCCCTGGGCCAGAAGGGTGCCCGATGTGCTAAAGAAAGAGACACATGCCTGGAAACATTCACCACAAGCTGACTGAAGAGCCCTTGGGTCTTGAGTGAACATTGGTGGTACTTGCCATGGGTCTGGGGCAGTGGTGGCTGTGGGGAGAGAGTCTTCTACTTATGGAAAGGGGAGGGAAGACTGGGAAGGACTTTGTCTCGTGGCTTGGGTGCCAGCTCAGCAGCAGTGGAATACAGCACCAGGCAGGTTCCTAAAGAAATTCAAGATAACACAGAGAAGGAATTAGGAATTCTATCAGATAAATTTTAAAAAGAGACGGAAATAATTAAAAAGAATTAAGCAGAAATTCTTGAGCTGAAAAATTGCAATTGACATACAGAAGAATGCATCAGAGCTTATTAACAGTAGAATTAATCAAGCAGGGGAACAATGAGTGAACTTGAAGACAGGCTATTTGAAAATACACAGTCAGAGGAATCAAAAGAAAAAAGAATAAAAAAGAATGAAGTATGTCTACAAGATCTAGAATATAGCCTCAAAAGGGCAAATCTAAGAGACACTGGCCTTAAGGAGGAGGTAGAGAAAGAGATAGGGGTAGAAAAGTTATTTGAAGGGATAACCTTTGATAAGAGAACTTCCCAAATCTAATTAATATCCAGGTACAAGAAGATTATAGAACACAAAGCAGATTTAACCCAAGGAAGACTACCTCAAGACATTTAATAATCAAACTCCCAAGGGGCAAGAATAAAGAAAGAATCCTAAAATGAGAGAGAGAAAAGAAACAAGTAACATACAAAAGACCTCCAAAACATCTGGCCGCAGACTTTTCCAGGAGAGAGTGGCATGATATATTGAAAGTGCTGAAGGAAAAAATAAACTTCTACCCTAGAATAGCATATCTGACAAAAATATCCTTCAAACATGAAGAAGAAATAAAGATGTTCCCAGACAAACAAAAGTTGAGGTATTTCATCAACATCAGATCTATCCAACAAGAAATACTAAAGCAAGTTCTTCAGTTGAAAGAATAGAACGTTAATGAACAATCTGAAATTATCTGAAGGCACAAAATTCAATGGTAATAGTAAGACTCAGAAAAACAGAATATCATCACATTCTAATTGTGGTATGCAAACTACTCATATCTTGAGTAGAAAGACAAAAAAAAAACAATAAAAAATAATAACTACACAACTTTTCAAGACATACACAGTATAATAATATATAAATAGAAACAACAAAAAGTTAAAAAGCAGAGTAATAAAGTGTAGAAATTTTGTTAGTTTTTTGCTTGTTTGTTTACTCAATCAGTGTTATCATCAGTTTAAAATAATAAGTTATAATATATTATTTCCAAGCTCCCTAGTAACCTCAAATCAAAAAACATAAAACAGATATACAAAAAAATAAAAAGCAAGAAATTAAAACATACCACCAGAGAAAATCATCTTCACTAAAAGGAAGACAGGAAGAAAAGAAGGAAGAGAAGGCCATAAATCAACCAGAAAATACATAACAAAATGGATGGAATAAGTCCTTATTTATCAATAATATAATGTAATTATAATGTAAATGAACTAAAATCTCCAATTAAAAGTTATAGAGTGGCTGAATGGGTTAAAAATGAAAAAAAAAAACAAACCTCCCAATGATTTGTTGCATACAAAAAACGCACTTCATCTATATAATCTGAAAAAAAAGGGATGAAGAAAAGATAGTCCATGCAAATGGAAACCAAAAAAAAAGAGCAGGAGTAGTTATGCTTATATCATATGAAATACATTTCAAGACAAAAACTGAAAAAAGAGACAAAGAAGGTTATTATACAATGATGAAGGTATCAATTTAGTAAGAGTATATAAAATTGTAGGTATATATACATACACTCAATATTGAAGCACCTAGATATATAAAGCAACTATTATTAGAGCTAAGCAGAGAGATAATCTTTGATACAATACTAACTGGAGACTTTAACACCCCACTTGCAGCATTGCACTGATCATCCAGACAGAAAATCAACAAACGTTGGACTTTATGTGTGCTATAGACCAAACAGACCTAATAGATATTTACAGAATATTTTATCCAAAGGCTGCAGAATACACATTTTTCGCCTCAGCACCTAGATCATTCTCAAGCATAGACCATATGTTGGGTCACAAAACAAGTCTTAAAACATTCAGAAAAACCCTGATATAATATCAGGCATTTTCTTTGATTACAATGGAATAAAACCAGAAATCAATAACAAGAGAAATTCTGGAAGCTATACAAACACATGGAAATTAAACATATGATCTTTATTACCACTGGGTCATTTAAGAAATTAAGAAAGAAATTGAAGGACAAAAACCATATGATAATTTCCCATTTCAGTTGATGCTGAAAAATCATTTGATAAAATTCAACATCCCTTCATGTAAAATTCCTCAAAAAACTGGGTATAGAAGTAATATACTTCAACATAATAAAAGCCATATATTAAAGACCCACAGGTAGTATCACACTGCATGGGGAAAAGCTGAAAACCCTTCCTCTAAGATCTGGAACAAGATAAAAATACCCACTCTCATCATTGTTATTCAACATAGTACTGGAAGTCCTAGCTAGGGCAATCAGACGAGAGAAAGAAGTAACAGGCATCAAATTTTGAAGGTAGAAGTTAAATTATCTTTGTTTGCAGAGGATATGATCTTATATTTGAAAAAAACTAAATACTCCACCAAAAAACCATTAGACCTGAATCAGTAAAGTTGCAGGATACAAAGTCAACATACAAAAATCAGTAGCATTTCTATATGCCAACAATGAACTATCTGAAAACCAAATCAAGAAAATAATCCCATTTTCAATGCTACAAATAAAATCAAATACCAGGAATTAACAAAGAAGTGAAAGATCTCTGCAATTAAAACTATAAAACACTGATGACAGACACCAAGAAATGGAAACATATTCCGTGTTCATGGATTGGAAGAATCAATATTGTTAAAATGTTCATACTAGTCAAAGCAATCTACAGATTCAGTGCAATCCCTATTAAAATACTAATGACATTGTTCACAGAAATAGAAAAAAAAATCGTAAAATTTATATGAAATCACAAAAGACCCAGAATAACCAAAGCTATTATGAGCAAAAAGAACAAAATTGGAGGAATCACATTACTTGACTTCAAATTATACTACAGAGGTATAGTAATCAAGACACCATAGTACTGGCATAAAAACAGACATGGAACAGAATAGAGAACCTAGAAACAAATCCACACATTTACAGTGAACTCATTTTCAACAAAGGTGCCAAGAACATACATTGGAGAAAGGACAGTCTCTTTAATAAACGATGTTGGGAAAACTGGATATCCATACGCAGAAGAATGAAACTAGACCCCTATCTCTTGCCATATACAAAAATCAAAGCCCAATAGATTAAAGACTTAAATCTAAGACATCAAACTATAAACTACCAAAAGAAAACATGGAGAAAACTCTTCAGGACATTGGTCTGGGCAAAGATTTCTTTAGTAATACTTCACAAGCACAGGCAACCAAAGCAAAAATGGACAAATGGGATCGCATCAAGCTAAAAAGTTTCTGCATCACAAAGGAAACAATCAACAAAGAGACAGCCCACAGAATGGGAGAAAATATTTGCAAACTATCCGTCTGACAAAGGATTAATAACCAGAATCTATAAGGAACTCAAACAACTCTAAAGGAACAAAATATAATAATCCAATTAGAAAATGGGCAAAAGATCTTAATAGACATTTCTCAAAAGAAGACATACAATGGCAAACAGGTATATGAAAAGGTGCTCAACATCACTGATCATGAGAGAAATACAAATCAAAACTACAATGAGATATCATCTCACCCCATTTAAAATGGCTTTTATCCAAAAGACAGCAAATAACAAATGCTGGCAAAGATGTAGAGAAAAGGGAACCCTTGTACACCATTGGTGGGAATGTAAAATAGTACAACCACTATGAAAAACAGTTTAGAGGGTCCTTGAAAAACTAAAAGTAGAGCTACTATATGATCCAGCAATTCCACTGCTATGTATATACTCAAAAGAAAGGAAATTGGGCCGGGCGCGGTGGCTCAAGCCTGTAATCCCAGCACTTTGGGAGGCCGAGACGGGCGGATCACGAGGTCAGGAGATCGAGACCATCCTGGCTAATATGGTGAAACCCCGTCTCTACTAAAAAGTACAAAAAACTAGCCGGGCGAGGTGGCGGGCGCCTGTAGTCCCAGCTACTTGGGAGGCTGAGGCAGGAGAATGGCGTGGGCCCGGGAGGCGGAGCTTGCAGTGAGCTGAGATCTGGCCACTGCACTCCAGCCTGGGTGACAGAGCGAAACTCTGTCTCAAAAAAAAAATAAAAATAAAAAAAAAAAAGAAAGGAAATTGGTACATCAGACAGATATCTGCACTCTCATGTTTACTGCAGCACTATTCACCACAGCCAAGATTTGGAAGCAACCTAAGTGTCCATCAACAGATGAACTGGTAAAGGAAATATGGTACATACACAATGGAGTACTATTCAGCCATAAAAAAGAATGAGATCCTGTCATTTGCAACAACATGGATGAAACTGGAGATCATTATGTTAAGTGAAATAAACCAGGCACAGAAAGACAAATTTCCTATGTTCTCACTTATTTGTGGGAGCTAAAAATTAGAGCAATTGAACACATAAATATAGAAAGGAGAATGATGATTACCAGAGCTGATAAGGATAAGGGGGGGATGGGAAGTGGGGATGGTTAATGTGTACAAAAAAGTAGATAGAATGAATATGATCTAGTATTTACAGCAGAACAGAGTGACTATAGTCAACAATAATTTATTATACATTTTACAATAACTAAAAGGGTAGAATTGGACTGTTTGTAACACAAAGAAAGGATAAATGCTTGAGGTGAAGGATACCCCATTTACCCTGATGTAATCATTACACACTGTGTGCCTGTATCAAAATACCTCATGTACCCGATAAATACATATACTTACTATATACTACAAAAGTTAAAAATTTAAAACTTTATTTAATAAAATTGTGGGGTTTCAATAGTCTGTCATCTTTGTGTCATCTGTGAAATGTCAGTGTTTTAATCAGAGCCCTTCCTACAAATGATTCTTTAAGTGAAGAAGACAGAGAGTCAAAGGAGGGTTAAGTTTAAAAAAGCAGAGTGTTCAAGGTGTCTGGAGAAGAAAGAGCATTGCAGTGTGAGGAGGCATCTGTGATTGTTGACTATAAGTGAACAACATGTAAATTCATGCAAGTTATCTGCAAACCGGAGTCTATTATTCCCAGTAAACAGCCTATTCAGGTGCTTTCTGTAACAGGACTGTTTTAGCATAATAGCCTTAGTAATCATAGTCTCTGCCAAAACTGTGGCCAATATAATACTTTTTCAGTGGGACCTGGGGAATAATACATTATTTAAAATGAAGTCCATCAAACAAGCGAAAGACAAAATGCATTGATTTAAGTGATGTGTGGACTGGAACTTGTGAACAGGACAGGCAGTTCACACCAAAGCTGAGGTGCCCTGGTACTGTTCATTTGGGGGCCACATGGGCAGGATAATAAACCTCCTCACAATGGTGTGCCAGTGTTTCCTCACCCAGGCACACACAGAGATGGGAGCACAGCAGTCCCTGGCCTCCTGCTGCATTTGCCAACAATGGTGACAGTTGGTACCAGCTGGAAGGCCCTGAGATGCTGAGAAGGGACCACCGCATTTCCTGTGGATGGGAAAATAATCTGCAGATGTCATTGCCCATCACCACCAACCTAGACTGGATTTCAGCATAATCTAGAGACTCCCTAAATCAGCCTTTCAAAGAGTGATACTTCTTACATAACAGCCATTCTTTGAACAGCATGTTTATTAAAGAAATCTAATATAAAGATCTGTTTCTCATTTGGCCTGATTGGACCTTCAGGAAAAGCCAGAGGATACATAAAAGCCTGAAATTATCTTACAGCCCAAAAGAAAATACTCAACATGCTTAGTACAAGAGACAATGTATCATACTTACAATTAAGAAAAATTTTAGATTATACATTCTTTTGAACACTTTCACATGAAACTGGAAAATGAAGACAAAACTTTATTATGCTGTGGTTTGACAAAGAAAGAGTGGCTCTCTGTCTCTGCAGGGCAGCTGGATTAACAACCCCAACAGAACTGAGGTCAATGCTTGTAAGCAGCTACCCGATGCAACTAAACACTAAGTCATTTCAATCAAATGCTTTAGCTGGTTATCTCTTTTCAATGAATCAACTGATTCCTTGATGAAAATGCTCAAAGGGGTCTGATATTTCACTCTTGGGAGATATAAGAGTCTTCATTAACAGTTTCTTTTTTAACTGCTCGACATATCTTTAAGGGTGTCTTTAGGTAAAATATACTACCGTGACCACCACCACTTCCCATAAAATAATTCAAAAAGTTGTCACTATTTTACAATTGTTCCATTGAACAGCATTATGGAGCTAAATGCCTAGCACTGTATGATCAACATCTGAGTTAAGCAAGTGATAAGAAAGGGAATTAAAATAAAATATATTGCAGGGCAAACCATTCCCTTCAACAACTGAAAGTGTTTTATATTGACACATAAAATAGAAGCTTTTGCCTTTTCTGGATGTTGGAAAGAAGAGCTTCTTCCTTCTCTCCCATCCCTGTCAACATCCCTGCCCAAGAGAAATGAAGTGACCTACTCAATTAATGGACTGGGATTATTGGGCATGAACTGTGGGTACAGAGCACAGCCTCTGTTGGGTGCAGAGCACAGCCTCTGTCTCTCTGTATCTTTCAGTCCCTGCCATTCAGAATGGCCTGAACCAGGACAAACAACGTTCTCTGCTCCAACATGCAGGAAGTGGCCTTCCCCTGGGAGGGAGACTCAGCATGCGAAGGTCCAGCCCTGCCAGGGACCACATGGCGAACTCTGTTCAGGGACAAGAAATCAGGAAGCTTGTCTAGCCACAGATAGATGTTGTGATGTCTAATCCCATTTATTAGTAATTGAGATATTGATCTTCTATCTTTCAGTTTATTCCAAGCTCAGAAGGGTGAGAGAAGGGCATTATTTATTGCCTCTCCCAGAAAATCTAATACATTTATACTCTAATGGTCTATTTGACCATTTAATATGTTGTTTCCTCATTTGACTTTCTAAATTTGGCACATTAATCCTGAATACAGGAATACGAAAGCCTTGTATGTCTTTCTACAAATAGTGACATGTTGGTAAACGTTCAGTAACCACCCTTCTGGAAAGAAAAGGTCATAATCTATAGTACTTGATTACTTCTGTGGTGTGAATATTCCTACTATGGTCAATTGCAAGCAGCCAATGTGAATTCATTGAATACCATGTGAGAAAGAGAGGCACACAATGCATTCCTCACAAGTGTGACAATTGTCTAAATCAAAATGGAGTTACTTGTGTCAAGCCCTGACAAATGGAGCTGGGGAGGGCCATGAAGGGAGGGTTCTCCTGCACGTATGCTTGAAAACAAGAACTATCATAAAAGACTCTGAAAAAAACACAACCCTGTACAAAGGCCACTGCAAACTCACACACACACACAAAATATATTTCTGTGAGGACATCTGCCCAACAACTGCCTGTCCAACCTTGGATTGACACCACCCTTGTTATTACTGATTCTTGTAGCCAAGAACAATTGATTTAAAACAGTTTTGTAGTCCTCCTCATTTTTCCTTTCTTGTCTTCCTTTACCTCCCAGAATACGCACATAGTTTACTATGGCACATGTATTCTCATTACAATGCCCATTCCCAAATAAATATCATTTTCTTCTAGAGACTCCTTCTCTGTTTGATCATAAATTTGACACAAACTAATACTAACCAGCTGTGGCACACCACTCTCTATAAAGTATGCTGAATTTCTGTTATTTCTTGAAAATTAAATTTCAAGAATTATTATGTGTTTTGGTCAGTTTTCTGCTGCTATAAAAGAATAATACAGACTGGGTAGTTTATAAAAAACAGAAACTTATTTCCTAACATTTCTGGAGGCGGGAAGGCCAAGATCAAGGTGCCAGCACCTGGTGAGACCTTCTTGCTGCATTTTCACATGGCAGAAGACAGAAGAGCAAGAAAGGACAAATGTTGTGCCCTCACATGGCAGAAAAGCAGAAGAGAGAAAACCCACTCCCACAAGCCCATTTTACAATGGCATTAATCCATTCATAAGGGCAGAACCCTCATGATATAAACACCTCCCATGAGGCCCCGCCTCCCAACACTGTTGCATTGGGGATTAAGTTTTCAACACATGAATTTAAGGGACACATTCAGGCCATAGCATTGTGCCAATTTTATAAACAATCTACCATTTCATCACCTAATGAAACTATTAAGTGAATATCACACTTATTATCCAGCTATCCGTTAAAGAAGAAGAATCACTCACTTCCAGTTCAAATAACATCATTAGTTGAATCATATTTCCCTTCTTCCCCACATTTTTAATTTCTGCTTTCTCTCTTTCTTTTACAAATCAGACAGTTACTCTGTCAGTAGTAGCAGCAGAAACCATCTTGTGAAGGACTGTGCATGGCAGCTTGAGAGTTGTTGATAAAAATGTTCAGTAAAAACAAAAGTTGAAATACATTGAGAGGCATCCCTACTTGTGAAATCACCTAGCTATGAACTCCTGAAGTTTGGAGAGCGTATGGAGTATTGGAAAGAATGGACTTGCAAGTGAGACAGAGCTGGATTTGAATCTGTACCACCCTGGAAAGGAGTGGTTAGCAGCAAACCTGTAATACAGTCTCTCCCTTCACTGAGAAAATGCCCCTGGGAAAGAAAGAAGGAATGAAGAAGGAAAATAGCCTGGTCAAATTTCCTTGTAAGCATGTCATAGCAGACCTCCAGGCAAACACACTAATAGTATTTGTAGTGGGAGAGTTCTTATCTATGGAATGCTTTCAGCAGAATGAACTTGTTTAGGATTGATTGCTAGGGTAATCAAATCTGGAATTTATGGATTCATGAAATTTCCTTCCCTAAACCATGTCATTAATCTGTGTGGAATTAGAGTATAAAATGGGGATGTTTCATGAAAGAAACAGCTGTCTTCTGTGCAAATGATAGGACTGCATACATCACCAAGAGACCCTGTTTGTTCATCAGGACCAGAAGTAATCCTAACACAGCAAGAAATGACCTGGGGAGCTTTGTTGGTGATCCTAGACTTCTGCTTTATCTGTGCCTTGAAGTTGTGGATCCCTGAAACTATAGTCATGCATCACTTAACGTCAGGGATACCGTCTAAGGAATGTGTCGTTAGGCAATTTCATTGTTGTGCAAACATCACAGAGTGCACTTACACAAACCTAGCTGGTTTCGCCTACTTACTACACACCTAGAATATATGGTACAGCCTATTGCTCCTAGACTACAAACTGGTACAGTATGAAACTATACTGAATACTGTAGGCAATTATAACACCACGGTTAAGCATTTGTGTACCTAAACATATCTAAACATAGAAAAGGTACTGTAAAAATACAGTGTCTTAATCTTAGGGTGCCACCGTCATATATGCGGTCGGACATTGACTGAACTGTCGTTATGCAATGCACGGCTGTATTAGTAAATCTTGCTACTGTGTAAGATCTCTGATCCATGTGAGTCTGATTTGATCATCTGATCCTTTCTATTATCCAATGCCCTTAGCAAATGAGTTAATATTTTGGCCATCAGTCCTCTCATCTGTAAAACGGGAAAAATTATGGTTATCTCTCATAATCGTTGAAAAGAATAAACCAGATAAGATACAGAAAGCACCTAAGGCACAGCAAAGGACAATAACCGTCACTTATATTCTCTACCTCTGACCCTCCACTAATGAAATGACATTTTTAACTTTATGTGAGGAGCCACCAGTATTTATTTACTTTATTAATAAAGTATCTTGAGAGAGAGAGAAAGGTACCAATTACACAAATGAGTGGAACATGTCAACTCTATTTCACACACTCCTACCCCCTAGATTATACAAAAACTCAGTGGAGTGCCAATTATAAGCATTCTTTTTTTTTTCCCTCTAAAGAAAAAAATCCTAAATCATACCAACAAGTTTTAAGACTTTTAAAAATTTTTAAAGTGAATTTCTGGATTAAAACTTTTTCTAGCATAACTAAAATTTTCTAATGACAAAGATGGTTTGGTAAAAGTCAAATAAACTCTTTTCCCCTAAGCATTTATTCAAGTATTTATTAAGCACATGCCAGGTATGTGTAAGACTCTGAGAATACAGAAGTAAACAGAACAACATAGTCCCTGTCCTTTTATGTGGCACTTAGAGCCTGGTAGAGAAACCATCTTTAAATAAGTATCACACAAATAAACGTTTTACTACAAATCCTACTTAGTTCTTAAACAAGAAAGTACAGACAGTACAAGAGGGAAAACAGGTGGACTGTTTTAGATTGGGGGCTCAGACAAAGTGGTCTTTAATCCAAGAAGGCAGTGTGGCACAGTGGGGAAGTCCTGAACTGGTGTTCAGAAGCTCTCCAGTCACTTCCTGGCTCTGCCACTTGCAAACTACGTGCCCTTGGGCACATTGCGTAAGTTATTTAAGCCTCAGCCTTCTTCTCTTTAAAATGATAGTAACAGCACTTGGTTCACAGAAGATTGTTATAAGGTTTAATGAGATAATATATGCAAAGAATGTGTAAGACTGTACAAATTATTTCCCAAGATTTCCCCTAGTCCTTGTCAGCCTAAAAAAAATCAGATAAAAATAACTTCTAATTTAATGAGTTTATTGGAGTGTAAGCAAAGAGGATCATAATCCAGAATGCACAGTTATAGAAAACCACAGATGCATTCGAACAGGTGGGGATAAGGGGAAGCTTTTATTGGCAAAAAGAAGGTTAAGCCGCTTGAAAACAGAGCTCATTGGTTCCAGAGGCTCCAAGCCAGACTTGGCATCAGTTTACTGGAGGAGATGCCGATACTGGGCCAAGTGTTCTTTTAAGAGCATCTTATCTGAACTGCTGCAGTTCTAAACAATGTCTAGTGATAAACCTGATCATAGAAATATGCGCATATGTACAAAACACAGATCATGAAAAAGCATGAGATGTGTGAAAAGTGAGAAAGAATTTCTCATGGAATTATTTTAGAAAGTACTTTAAGACAGTTTGATCTCTGACACACAAACACAGGCCCTTCTCCTTCATGCTTTCCTGATTTGAACTTGTCTGACAAAAGTGACTTTATCCTGGTGTCTGCAACTTTCATATCCTCTAGTGCCCTCAAGTGGCTTCTTGGATGGCCCAAAGCCCCACTAGTGCAGCCCGTCATGTCTGCCTCCAGGGGCAGCTCAATATATTTTGGTCATTTCCTAAGCCCCTCCTCTACCACTAAAATTCACAGTCTCTTATCCATCCCTTTACCCCCTAGTCTTCATGTATCTGAATCAACTTAAAGTAGATAAACTGATGTCAAAAAGGAAATGTGTCAGAATCCCAAATAATATAAGTGCCTTGCAAATGGGATATTCCAAACATGGAATTTGCTCCTCTTTTGCCTTCCACCATGATTGTGAGACCTCCCCAGCCATGTGAGTCCATTAAACCTCTTTTCCTTTATAAATTACCCAGTCTCTAGTATGTCTCTATTAACAATGTGAAAACAGACTAATACACTGACTCAATCTCCTCTACTCTACTAAACACAGTTCCACTAGGGTTATTCTTTCTGTGACACAGCTCCAAACACATCACATCATCTTTGGCACAAGAACCTTTAGAGACTCTTTTCCTGCTCCCGTTCTGTGCTCCTTAAGCTGCAAGAACACCCTGTGAGAGTACCCCCATCCACACCACCAAGGCGGGACACTGCTAAGACCAAAGAATATAATATATTCTCACACGTTCCCTTCTTCCTCCACAGAGATTACAGAAAAATTCTTTGCCTAAAAATTTGTTAAGACCCCAAAAAAGAGAAAGAAATTTACTTTGGGGGAGAAGAGGGAAGGGAAAAAGCAGTATTTTTTTATCTTCATTTTTCAATTGACACTTTTACTGAGACAACTGTACATCCGCACATAGTTGTAGAAATAATACAAAGAGATCCCTGTACATTTTATCCAGTTTCCACCAATGGTAATATTTTAGAAACTATAGT
This sequence comes from Mandrillus leucophaeus, assembly GCF_000951045.1. Lineage (NCBI taxonomy): Eukaryota > Metazoa > Chordata > Mammalia > Primates > Cercopithecidae > Mandrillus > Mandrillus leucophaeus. The sequence continues at coordinate 447,474 of NW_012099087.1, forward strand.
AGTCTATCCAAAGCAGTATATTGACATCGATACAACCCACTTATCTTATTCTGTGTTCCCAAGTTTTACGTTTTTACTTTTATTCATTTGCATTTGTGTTTTTATGTTTGTGCGTATTAAGTTCAATGTGATTTTCATCAACTGTGTAGGTTTGTGTATCCACTACCACAGTCAAGATAATGTGACAACACTACAATGACCTCTCCTGTTATTTTATCATAGCCACATCCATCTCCCTTATTCTGTCCCCCATCCCTAAGATCTGGCAATCACTAATCTGTCATCCATTCATAAATTTGCCTTATATAATATATTTATATTATGTGTAGATCACACAACATGTAACCTTTAGAATTGATTTTTTATTTCATTGGCATAATTCCCTGGAGATTAATCCAAATTTCTGCATGTATCCACAGCTTGATGCTTATTATTGCTGAATAGTACTCTACAATATGTATGTACAGCAATATGTTTAACCAGTCTTCTGTTGAAGGACATCTGAGCTGATACCAGTTTTTTGCTATTATGAATGAAGCTGCTATGAATATTTGTGTACATATTTTTTATTTTCATTTACCTGAGATAAATGCCTAAGAGTGCAGTTGCTAGATTGAATGGTAGTTTCATGCTTAGTTTTTTTAATAAACTGCCAATTTATTTTCCAAAGTGTACCATTAACATTTTCACCAGCAATGTATAAGTGACCCATGCATTTACTTTTAGACCTCCTTGCAGTTCTTGTTTAGTCAAGATATACTATCAAAAAGTAGATGGCTCTTCAATCTCCATCACTCATGAAGGTTTCTGATCAAAGCCCGAGAGCAGGAGGATGAACAAAAGGAAACTGCTATCTTTTTAATAATAATAGCTGACATTTATTGAGTAGTTACTGTATGCCAGGCACTATGCCAAAGGCTTCCTATGTTCAAATTCATTTGTTATTCATAATAGCCCTGGCACCTGTCTCTACTAAAAATAAAAAATTAGCTGGGTGTGGTGGCGCATGCCTGTAGTTCCAGCTACTCAGGAGGCTGAGGCAGGAGAATTACTTGAACCCAGGAGGCAGAGGTTGCAGTGAGCTGAGATCACACTACTGTACTCCAGCCTGGGCAACAGAGCAAGACTCTGTCTCAAAAAATAGAAACAAAAATAGCCCTAAGAGTAGGTCCTATTATCATCCCCAATTTATATATTAGGGAGCCAAGGCTTAAAAAATAGAAGTACCTTGTTCATGGCTACAGCTTATAAGTGGCAAAGCTAGGATTTGAACCTAGGGAGCTGTGCTTTCTACTACCAGATTATTGTGCCTCCTGTGTAATAATGGAAGGAACATCTCTGTGTTTGCCGAAGCAGCTGTGCAGGTTATAGTTAGGACAGTGTTCCTCTTTTTAAATATAAATGTAGATTTTCACCATCTCTGGGAATCAATGTTTATCATTGCAATGTGCACGTGCGTGTGCGCAAGCGTGCGTGTGTGTGTGTGCGCGTGCATGTGTGATTCAATAGGTATACAGTGATCCTCCCTCAAGCCTGGTCATAGCCCCAGCTGATGTCTATTTCTATCTGGTCCTCATGTGTCACTTGGAGGAGACAAGAACATATACTATATAGCATGGGAAGAAGATAAAGAAGAATTTATTTATAATACCTCAAATTAAGTAGAGGGTCTTGGCAAACACTTCCCCTGTTAAGCATGAGCAAGAGGAAAATAAATGATACAATGATTATACAAATCTATTCTAGCAAAAAATAAAAGCAGAGAACAGATAAGAACAAGCATATAAAAGACAAATGAGGGGCCCAGTCTGGAAGAAAATATAACCCCACAGTTAGTAAAAACTCCTGCCAGCATTTCACAGTATAGAAAAAACGTAATATGCTCTCAAAAGCAAAATGATAAAACAAGAGGTAAAATGGGAAACAGCTGAGCTAAGACTGCAAATTGAGGACCAAAACAACACCATGAGAGAACTAATAAATTAGGAAGAGCAAGAATAAAATAGCCTGAAAATGGAATTGCAGCAGTGACAGAGAGGGAAGACTTGATATTGTTATTGCAAATTAAGAAAAAAAAGAGAAAAAATTTTTACAAGTAGAGAGGAATAGATGTGAAAGAGAGATAAAGATGACTTCACCCAGGGATAATTGATGTCTCTAAAGTAGAGAAACAAAAAAATGAAACAGAGAAAAATATTTTGTAAAGAAAGTTTCCCACAAATTAATGAACTATCTAAGCACTTGGGAGTTGAAAGAAAACTGTATAAAATAAAAATAAAATAACACAAATAATGACTAATTTTACATATAAAAAAAGCAGTTTGTGTTTCAGGAAAAACTGATATGGAGTAATTAAAACAGATAACACCTTGGTTAGGTTAATGACCTTTGGTGTTACAAGAATGGCATTAGATTAATGACCTATAAGAGGTGGAAGAATGAAGATAGAAAAACAAGTCAGCTATATGGGAGAACAAAATTAGGCTGGCTTAGACTTCTCTACAACAATTAGTGCCAGAAGATAATGGAGCTGTGTCTACAGAATTCTAAGTAAAAGAAAGTGTGACTGAAAAATACCCAGACAGGTATATACTCAAAGGATTATAAATCATTCTACTATAATGACACATGCGCATGTATGTTTACTGCAGCACTATTCACAATAGTAAAGACTTGGAACCAACCCAAATGCCTATCAATGATAGGCTGGATAAAGAAAATGTGGCACATATACACATGCAGCCATAAAAAAGAATGAGTTCATGTCCTTTGCAGGGACATGGATGAAGCTGGAAACCATCATTCTCAACAAACTAACACAGGAACAGAAAACCAAACACCGCATGTTCTTACTCATAAGTGGGAGAACAATGAGAACACATGGACACAGGGAGGGGATCATCACACACCAGGGCCTGTCAGGGGGTTGGGGGCAAGGGGAGGGAGAGTATTAGGACAAATACCCAATGCATGCAGGGCTTAAAACCTAGATGACAGGTTGATGGGTACAACAAACCACCATGGCACATGTATATCTATGTAACAAAGCTGCACGTTCTGCACGTGTATCCCAGAAATTAAGGTATTAAAAAAAAAAAAAAAAAAGAATACCCAGACAGGCTGGGTGCAGTGGTTCACACATGTAATCCCAGCTCTTTGGGAGGATGAGGCAGAAGGATTGCTTGAGGCCAGGAGTCTGAGACCAGTAAGACCTCATCTCTGCAAAAAATTAGCCAGGCATGGTGGTACATGCCTGTGGTCCCAGCTGCTTGGAACACTGAGGTGGGAGAATCGCCTGAGCCCAGGAGTTCAAGGCTGCAGTCAGCTGTGATCATGCCATTGTACTCCAGCCGGGGCAACAGCAAAACCCTGTCTTTAAAAATATTACCTACACAATCTTGTTTGAGGATAAAAGCAATAAGCACACATGCTCAAGCATAAAAGGCCCTAGCAGATATAGCCCTTCTAGGGAAAAACTACAAGAGATTTTATCAACCTACGCAAGAAATAAGTGCTAGGGTAAAAGCACTGGGATTATATTCAGTATTAAAAGAAAACAGTGTATGTAGTGAGTAGTTCAGGAATCAGACCTCTCGAGCTTGAATCATGGCTCTACTCATTCTTATTTTGAGCTTCAGACAAATTATTTAACCTTCCTTGTCCCCTTACTGGTAAGATGAGGATGATGATGTTTCGGTAACAAATGAAATAATCTATGTGAAGTTCTTAGCATTATGTCCAGCATTAGATACTACTATTATAATAAAACAGTAAAACCTATTGAAAAATAATGGCTCCAATTTTTAAAGACTTTTTAAAATCTTTTGTCTTTTAATCTTAAGAACTAATATCTTTGTAGTAAAGAAAATTTTTGAAGACTGAAATCATTGGAAAGTTGGACAAGAAACTGGTATCACTGATAACTCTGGGAAAGGAAAGTGGGTAGTTGGAAGATAGAATGGAATGGAAGATTTTCACTGACTTTTCACCAACACATAGCTTTTGAAATTTGTCCTGTGTGAATATATTACACATTTTTTAAGCAACTAAAATTAAGAAACATTTACCTAAGTTTCCATAACTGCTCATTTTTAATCAAGGTTTCTTTTTCTCCTTTGAAAATTCAAGTATAATTAAATGTTATACTTTAATGTAAAATCAGCATGAACAGTATGGTCTCATTTTTGCAAAATTATTCTTAGCCAGCCAGCCCTCCATCTGTATATATGCAAGAAAGAGGTCTGAAATTATTTCCTAGGTGGTGAAATTTAGACTATTTTTTAAATTCATGTTTTTCGGAATTGCTTGAGTTTTTCAATAATAAACATTTGCCTTTTTAATAGTCAATGTTCTAAATAAATAAAATTTGTTATCTATTGGTTGCTAAGAAAGAACAAGAGCCTGTACCACACAAGAGACTGGGCTCTGAAAGTCGAAGTCCACCCTGGAGGGTCTGGTTAAAGTTCTGGTTTTAGAATTCTGTGCCTTAACTTCTGCTTTGGTAAATGTGCTGCCAAGAGGTTGTTATGTCCCGTGGTGTGTCTTGTTGGTTCTTTAAGTGGGAGGCTGATGCCTGATCTAGCCTCCTGTCAAACTGGACTAATTGTCCTTTCATAAGGACAGTTCCTTTTTTTTTCCCTGGTGTTCCAATCACCTAGAGTGCCCTCATCCTCCCTGGCCCCTCAATCATATATTTCTTCTAAAGCCATGTCAGGACCATGTCTTCCATGTATCTTTTTCTAACCTGTATACCTGATTTCTGTCTGTGAAATCCCATAGCACATTTTTACAGCTGTCTTATGGCCATTCAATCATGTAACAAATGTTTATTGAACATATACCTTATATTTGTTTGTATATATGCCTTAATCTCTCTGCCTTAGAACAATTACCTGAGGGCAGGAAGTATGTCATGCTCATTTAGTATTTCTACAGCACCCAGCATAATACTTTTTAAAGAACAATAGTCAAAAAATGTTTGTTGGATAATTAAATAAATGAATAAGCATTTGTTGGATTGAACTGATTACTTGTTTTTACACATTTTCGGAAGCTTAAAAGACTTTTTGTGTTGAAAGCTAAGTGGTTCACATGCCTTCAGAATTATTCTGAGTTTGTCTAAAGAGCAAACATTTCCCCTTTCTCTCAAAACACTGGCATGAATAAAAATTCTTGGAAAGGTACAAGATCCAAATGGCTGAATAATAGAGTAGTGATTTTTATTTCTGCTTCATTCTGAGGAGGTACAGCAATACTGAAAGCTGACATAAGAAAGACAATTTCTCCCTAGTCCCCTGATCCCTAATCCTAGTGTTCAATGTTGGCTCAAAGACAGCTTTCCAAAATGAGTTCACATTACTCAGAGTTTTCATCTTTTAATGGGACTGTTTAATCACAAAAAGCTACATTTGAGCTATCTTACTGAAAATCTAAATAAAGCTAATATGGTGCATATAATGGCATATTGATGATGAGATAATGTGTATGGAATTTAAAATAAAGGCACTACAAATACAAAATAATGTGTAGAATTAAAGGAACATCTTTGAGATAATGAGGATTAAATATGGAAACTGTTCATCTCTGTTCTAGTTAGGGCTGTCTTTCCAAAACAGGGTGTGTTGAAAAACCTCTCTCTCCCTCTCCCTCTCTCCTCTCCTTTTCCCGAACCCATGAACAGGGAGCAAAGAGTAATGTGCTGCCATCTACTGACAGCTGCATTAAAGAGCAGCTCAGGACGCATAAAACAATTTTTTAAGTAAAACTGTTGAAAGCTTCAGAATATGTGTTTAGCTTAACTTATTTTAAACGTAGTAACTGGCACCTAGAAGATTCTTAACTTTATGGGGAATAATCATCATGAAAATTGGTGTAATTGAAGAAGAAAATCAATGGATGCGTGTAAATAACCATACAGATTTAAAGATTAGAAAGTTTAACTTCAGGCTTCAGTGGAGGACCGAACAGCTGACTCATTCCATTAAAAAAAAAAAAAAAAAAAGAACAAGAGAACAAAAGCACTTCCATACCAAGGTAAGCTAATGCTTCCGTCAGTCCAATGTTATGCAAAATGAACAATGTAAACTGAGGAGGTCAGGGATCTGATATTTTATATTCAGCAAAATATTTCTAGTGTTATATGCCATCCCACCACATGGTAGGTACTTTATAAATACTACTTGAATTAATAACCAAGTAGGGATTCTTTCTATCTCTTTTCAGTTTTCTGTGCTTGAACTCCAAGGAGTTCGCCAGAATCCTAGCATCTCAAGATACATGACCCTGTGGTTCATAATTTGTTGTGTTTTGATATTTCTGGTGAAAGATTAACTTGAGTCTGAATCACTAAGATAACTCCTCAGTTTTCCAGTTCAGTCAACATTATTTTTCCATTAAGTTTTTAGTACATTGTAAGTTGAAGTGTAAAACTTGACCCTGCACTGAAATTAACTTTCAATGTGTCACTCAAGAGACAAAATCAAGAAAAAAAGTTGGAGAAGATCCTGTGCCTAATTAGAAGGATTAGAAAGGGCTTTGAAAACAATTAGCTTAGACTTTCTAACCAAAGGAAAGTTATTGAGTTTAGGGAGGCCCTTTCCTTTTTTTAGTCCATTAAAACTAGACTCATATAACCAAAGTTTATCCACAAGTAATCATCTGTTTACACTGGCAGAAGCCCCAACAGATTATGGCCTGGATGGTCTCTAACACGTCTGCTCTGTTCAGGGGCCCTCAGCTCTAAACTGTATATAGATTAAGATCTGCATAAACATGGGGCACAGAGTTTGATAGCTGGAGCCACGGCAGTTGTTCTGGGAACTCTGAATCCAACCATCCAATTTAATGCACTTCAAAATGTGTGGGAAAGAAAACAGCTCCTGCCTCAGAAGAGAAGGGGATGTAACCAGGGGCAGAAGATGAAGTGAACAAATTATTGTGATATTTGATTCAAAGAAGGAGGAGGCCACATCTGTTTGGAGGGACAAAGACCAGTGTTATGAAGGAGATAGAATTGGAATGGGTCTTTAAAGATCAGTAGAATTTTAAGCTTCGGGTTTTAGGTGGGGAAAAAATCACAAACGACATTTAGAAGACATTTTTGAACACTATATATAGAGATTTGGCTAGTATGAGCCTAATCTTCACCTCCAAAAAGTGGCAACTGAATTGGAATGGTAACATCATGTGCTGGCTCTGAAATCAGGTGCCTGGGTTGAGTTACTTTTTTGTTGTGTGTTAGGCAAGTTATTGAGTAGCCCTGATCCTCAATTACCTTTTCTGTATAGTGAGAACAATAGAAAGGCCTATCTCATCGGTTGTTTTTAGGACTAAATGAAAGAATTCATGTGTTTTGGTCAGTGCCTGGAATATAGTAAATGCTTAATAAATATTATCTATTAAATTTGGTGACTTTGTGCCTAGTTTGCTAAACAATGGGGAGCTACTCAAGGTTTCTGAGTAGAAGAGCTATATGTCTGAAGCTGAAACTCAGAGTAAGCCATTTGTCAATGAGGTTTATGATGAATTAAAGAAAGTTGAAGGGGATGCAATTAAGGATACCAAGTAGGGGGATTATACAACTGTCCAGGGGAGAAGTAATGAGGGTCACAATTATAGGGAAAGTGGTAAGAGAAGGAGGAGGAGCACAAAAGAAGGGATAATTCTGAAAAACTTTGAGATAAATAATTGATAGGTATGCCCGTGAAGTGTAAGGGATAGGGAGCAGTCAAAGGCAACTCTAAGCCTTTGAACCTGGGTCCTAGAAAATCTTTAGTGAGGAACAATGCGAAAAAACTGGTTCAGGGGAAAGTTATCCAGGTGGAGATCCCAATAGATAGTCATAACTTTAAATATGGACCTCAGAAGGCAAGTCAAACCTAGGTTAAGTGAAGCCTTAGGTAGAGATGAAATCATGGCCAATGTGAAGGTTGCCCAGGTCAAACCATCTGACTCAAAATTTCTTCTTCTTTCCACCTATGGATATTACATGAGTTCATATGCACCAGTGGAAAGAGAAAATTCTGGGCTTGTGTATTTTTAAAAGTGAGGCTTAACTCCTGATTTCCCCACTTAGCCAAGTGTCACTTTAGGAATCGGCTGCCTTGTCTGAAAAATAGAAACGGTGCTAATATCTTCCTTGCAGAGTTATTCTGAGTATCAAATGAAGTCCTAGTCTCTTTATGGCTAGTTCAACAGTGATCATCTGCAGGTGCAGGATGAAATTTCTCTCCCTGAAGGGCCCCAAGGCTCTGGGCTTGTTCCTGCATCCATTATTCCTATATCCAGTAAACATTTGAACTCGCCACTGGACACTTGAACTCGCCACTGGACACTTGAACTCATCTCTCCCAAACCTTCCAGACTTGGTCAAATTCTCCAGGCTGCTGCACCAGCTTCTCCTGACTAACTCCAAACTCCCTGTCCATGGCCCTCTTCTGCCCCACTTCCTCTCCCACAGAAATTTAGATGCTTTCAACTGGGCATGAGAAAAGTGAGGAAAAACAGAGATGCAAGGAGAAAGTGGTCCAGGAAAAAGTTATTCTTTCAACTCCTTCACTCATTGTCTCTTTTTTCATTTTGACTTTCATAAAAATTCTCATCCCAGAATCATATTTAATCTCAGTTTATTAGTCCCATGATTACTTAGTCCCTGTCAGTTAACATTCACCCCAATACAGAGTTAGCATCCCCACACCATACACACACCGACAGGCACATGTAACAGTGTTATTTTGCATGTAGAGGAAAGAGCCATTATTGATCTCAGAACATATTTTCTCTACTCTTTGTCCATAG
>NW_012099087.1:456319-458334 GCF_000951045.1 Mandrillus leucophaeus
AGTTCAACAGTGATCATCTGCAGGTGCAGGATGAAATTTCTCTCCCTGAAGGGCCCCAAGGCTCTGGGCTTGTTCCTGCATCCATTATTCCTATATCCAGTAAACATTTGAACTCGCCACTGGACACTTGAACTCGCCACTGGACACTTGAACTCATCTCTCCCAAACCTTCCAGACTTGGTCAAATTCTCCAGGCTGCTGCACCAGCTTCTCCTGACTAACTCCAAACTCTCTGTCCATGGCCCTCTTCTGCCCCACTTCCTCTCCCACAGAAATTTAGATGCTTTCAACTGGGCATGAGAAAAGTGAGGAAAAACAGAGATGCAAGGAGAAAGTGGTCCAGGAAAAAGTTATTCTTTCAACTCCTTCACTCATTGTCTCTTTTTTCCATTTTGACTTTCATAAAAATTCTCATCCCAGAATCATATTTAATCTCAGTTTATTAGTCCCATGATTACTTAGTCCCTGTCAGTTAACATTCACCCCAATACAGAGTTAGCATCCCCACACCATACACACACCGACAGGCACATGTAACAGTGTTATTTTGCATGTAGAGGAAAGAGCCATTATTGATCTCAGAACATATTTTCTCTACTCTTTGTCCATAGGTGGAAAAAGACCCTAATGATCGTAACAGAAGTCAGTAGGTCCATTGGTTCATTCTTCCCTTCCCCCATCTTATATAACAAATTCTAAGCAAGAAGTTTTAAAATCTGTTTAATTTCACCTTGAGTGGGTCCCAGGACCTCCATAAGCTATATTATTTCTATATATAAGACAGCTCAGTAGGAACCTTCAAATGTACCCTAAATTGCTGCAGACTTGGGGTGTCTTTAGTTTCCAGGACAGCCAGAATGCTCCTTTCTGTACTCTCTCAGCATGGTGACCTGCAATTTCAGAATCTTTTGCAGCCTGTATTTTGGTTTCTCTGCCCATTCATTAGTCGGACAAATGTCTGTTATCACCTGAAGCATTTATGTTCCAAGCCTAAAATCAGTCTTCTCCCACTCAGCATCTCTTTGTTCTCTGGAAAGCATCTTGAACTTACTAAAGAATTTTCAAGAAAAAGCACATTCTAGTATATCTAGGACAGTAGAATCCTGGATTTTTACTCCAGACTTCAACATCAGCATCAGATCTAGTAGCCTTGACAAATATCTTGTATCATGGCATAATAAATAGCATGTATTATTAGGTGCCTGTTATAGATTCTGTATTGCATTTTGTGATGTGGGAGATTCAGAAGTAAAAGTAAGGACTACATGTGTTTTGAACATGACTTTATATACAGCACTGGATTATGGAAGGCCTGGTACAGAAGAGATAATAAACATGAATGAATGGGACCTCTGAGCAACCTAATGCATTAGAAGTTATAGAGAATGACATAAGTTAACCCACAGTTAAGGGATCCCTTAGATGGTGGTGCAGGTATAAGGGATACAGGAATTCAAAAAAGTGAGATAGGCTGGTCATTACGGGTGAAACATGCACACAGTCTCTAAGGATAAGTACTATTGGAGGAGGCACTACAGAGAAGACTGGAATTTCAGGTATCAGAAGAAGATCGTAATTGGAGGCCAAAAAGTCAGTCAGTAAGAGCTAACTTAGTTAGCCAGACAGACGTTACAGAGTAAAAAATAAGGTGGGATAATAAGCAGGACCAGATAATAATGGATATTAAAAGATAGAAGAATTGTTAGTGGGCCATGTGCTAAAGTTTGTTTCTTAGTTAGTTGTTTAAAATTCAGAATGGTTTGTTGTTGTTGTTGCTGTTGTTGTTGGTTGGGGGGGTTGTTTTTGTTTTGTTTTATTGAGACAGAGTCTCACTCTGTCACCCAGGTTGGAGTGCAGTGGCACAATCTCGGCTTGCTATAACCTCTGTCTCCCGGGTTCAAGCGATTCTCATGCCTTAACCTTCCGAGTAGCTGGGATTACAGGCATGTGTCACCATGCCCACAGAATGGTTTTTTAAAAATATAAAACAAGGCTACAAATTGTGATCTAATTCA
>NW_012099087.1:458819-479776 GCF_000951045.1 Mandrillus leucophaeus
TCCTTTTCCTTCAGCCCTCAATGACCATTTCAAACCTTCATCAGTCACCTCAGGATTCTTCTTCTGTACCTTATAGCAGATGATGTGAGCCACCAGTTACAGGTTAAATTTTTAAAAATCAGTGAATTCCTGGCTAGGCACGATGGCTTACGCCTGTAATCCTAGCACTTTGGTAGGCCAATGTGGGCAGATTACTTGAACTCATGAGTTTGAGACCATCCTGGGCAACACAGCGAGACCTCATCTCTATAAAAAAAAATACAAAAAAAAAGAAAAAAATTAGCTGGACTTGGTGATGCATGTGTGTGGTTCCAGCTACTAGGGAGACTGAGGTGGGAGGTTCACTTGAGCCCACGAGGCTCAGGTTGCAGTGAGCAGAGATCACACCATTGCACTCCAGCCTGGGCGACAGAGTGAGACCCTGTTTCAAAAAATAATAATAATTTTGGGAGGCCGAGGCGGGTGGATCACCTGAGGTCAGGAGTTTGAGACCAGCCTGGCTAACATGACGAAGCCGCATCTCTACTAAAAATACAAAAAATTAGGCGGGCGTGGTGGTGGGCGCCTGTAATCCCAGCTACTTGGGAGGCTGAGGCAGAAGAATCACTTGAACCCTGGAGGCAGAGGTTGCAGTGAGCCGAGATCGCACCATTGCATTCCAGCCTGGGCGACAAAAAAAACCTCTGTCTCAAAATAATAATAATAATAATAATAAGTCAGTGAATTTTTTAAATTTCTCAGCCTGCCCTAAAAAATGTATATATTGCCCCTCCTCTAAGTTTCTTCCCTTCTCCTATGTTCTATTCTTGACTTTCCCTCTCCCTGACCCTCCTTTTTTTCTTCTCAGTCTGATCATCCTTCCCTCAAGTGCTCCTCCATACTCCAGAGCTCCAACTATGAATATATCAATGCCTCCTTAAATCTATATTATTAGATAACATTTTTTTAAATTTGGCACTGGATTCCTCTTTCCAGCTACGTATAAGAAATTCCACTTGGATATACCACGGAGACCTTAAACTCAAAATGTTACTCGCTATCTGTGGTAGGTAGAATAATGGACCTCAAAAGTATCCATTTCCTAATTCCTAACACCTGTGATTATATCAGATTTCATGGTAACAGGGAATTAAGTTTGCAGATGGATTTAAGGCTCCATCAGCTGAATTTAAACTCAAGAGACTATCTGAATTATCTGGGTGCCCAATATAATCACAAAATTTAAAAAATAAAAAAAACCTCATTCTGTACTCACAAATACTGACACCAAATGTGTGGGTCTCCTCCACACTAAGCAATTCTTCAATTCTCTGAGCGTCAACTGGTGTCCTACAATTCAATTCAATTCTGACACTATCTATTTGGCATTAGCCTCAGATCTCACAAGTTAAGAGCTCAGTCCTATGAGACTGCACTGACTTCAGATGCCAATTTCAAGTCTGGGTGTCCCATGCTTCTTGCCAATCAGCAATATATCAGGAGTTCCATGACTTCCTCCTTAGGTTCCAGAATTCCTTAGGTTTGATAAATAGCTAGAACAGCCCACAGAACTCAGAGAAACATTTATTTATGCTTGCCAAAAGTACAAACTTACATGAGTATAAAGTTGTATCTTTTATTATAATGGATATAATTCAAGAACAGCCAAATGGAAGAGCTGCACAGGGCAAGGTATGGGAAGAGGCATGGACTTTCCATGCCCTCTTTGGGCACACACCACCCTCCCAGTACCTCTATGTGTTCACCAACCTGGAAGCTCTCCAAACTCCTTCCGTTAGAGTTTTTATGGAGGTTCCATTATGTGGACATGATCGATTAACTCATTGGCTACTGGTGATTGAACTCAATCTCTAATACCTCTGGAGGTGGGGGCTCAGGGAAGGGCTGAAAGCTCCAACCCTCAAATCATATGGGTAAGCCCTTGGCAACCAGCTCCCCATTCTTAGGGACTTTCTAAAAGTCATCTCATTAACATAAACTCAGGTGAGATTGTCATAAGTAACAGAAAATACTCCTTTCAGCTTTATGGCTCTTACCACTTACGAAACTCCAAGGGTTTTAGGAGTTCTCTGCTAGGAACAAAAGACCAAATATGTATTTCTTATATCACAATATCACAAGGGTTCTTTATGGCAGAAAAGGAAAGTAGAAGAGGTCAGTCGGGGAAAATGTCACTGAGGAAGACTGATCTTAGAAATGCAATGTTACTGGCTTTGAAGACAGAAAAAGCAGGAGAACTTGAGCCAGGAAATGCGGGAGGCCTCCAGAAGATGAAAAAGGAAAAAAAAAAAAAAAAAAAAAATCTCTCTTAGAACCTTCAAAAAGGAACACAGCCTTGTTGATACCTTGATTTTAGCCTAGAACAACCCATGTCAGATTTCAAACCTATAGAATTGTAAAATAACAAATTCATGCTGTTTTGAGCCACTAAGATTATATGTTACCGTAGCAATAGAGAATTAATAAAACATCTTTATCCCAAATCTCCACTTCATAAATTTTGTTTGGAGAGGGTGAAGCTTTGACATTCCACATTAATTTTTTTCTCTCATAAGTGTTTAGAATGTACGTAAGTTCACACAATGTTCAAATGGAGTATTTTTACATTGTTAAAATGCCATTTTTAAGTATAAGAAGTGGGGGAAGTGCAGAAACTTGGTAATATTCTTCATAACAGTCAAGATAATACTTTTACATGTCTTCTTTTCTGAATGAAATTATGTGCATTTCTACTTGTTTTTACTTAACACAGTAACTACAATAGTAGCATTCTTTTAATTAGCTGGCAGATTTGTAATGCAAACAATATCACAAGTTTTTCCTTGTGTTTTCAAGCACATTCCAGGAAATTGAGATATTTAGTAACATGCCTAAATTGATATCTGCTTATCTAAAATAGATTCCTTCTGATTCCTTACAGTTTTTCAGTGCAGCTTTCCCCTTAAACTATCTTTCTCAGAAAATAGTTTGTTTCTTTGCATAAAAGGCATCTTCTTTTTAAATAATTTTTTATTTCAATAGCTTTTGGGGTACAAGTGGCTTTTGGTTACATGATGAATTGTATAGTGATGAAGTCTGATATTTTAGTGCACCTGTTACCCAAGTAGTGTACATTGTACCCAATATATAGTTTTTTATTCCTTAATCCTTTTCCACCCTCCCCTGTTCTGAGTCTACAATGTCCGTTATACCACTCGGCATGGCTTTGAATACCCATAGGTTAGCTCCCACTTATAAGTGAGAACATACAGTATTTGATATTTCATTCTGGAGTTACTTCACTTAGAAAAATGGCCTCCAGCTCCATCCAAGTTGCTGCAAAAGACATTATTTTGTTCTTTTTATGGCTGAGTAGTATTCCATAGTATTTATATACCACATTTTCTTGACCCACTCAACAGTGAATGAGCACTTAACGTTGGTCTCATATCTTTGCAATTGTGAATTGTGCTGTGATAAACATATGTGTGCACTATATGAAAATTATATAATGGCTTCTTTTCCTTTGGGGAGATGCCCAGTAGTGGGATTGCTGGATCGAATGATAAATCTACTTTTGGTTCTTTGAGAAATCTCCATGCTGTTTTCCATAGAGGTTGTACTAATTTACATTCCCTCCTTCAGTGTATGAGTGTTCCCTTTTCACCACATCCATGCCAACACCTTTGTTTTGTTTGTTTCTTTTCTTTTCTTTTCTTTTTTTAACTTTTTAATAATGGCCATTCTGGCTGGGGTAGGGTGGAATCTCACTGTGGTTTTAATTTACACTTCCGTGATGATTAGTGATGTTGAGCATTTTTTAAAATCTTTTTTGGCCATTTGCATAGCTTCTTTTGAGAGGTGTCTGTTCATGTCATTTGCCCACTTTTTGATGGGATTATTTATTTATTTTGCTTGCTGACTTCAGTTGCTTGTACACTCTCAATATTAGTCCTTTGTCAGATGCATAGTTTGCAAATATTTTCTCCCATTCTGTGGGTTGTTTGTTTACTCTGATGATTATTTCTTTTGCTGCACAGAAGCTTTTTAGTTCAATTAGATCCTGTTTATTTATTTTGGTTTTTTGTTGCATTTGCTTTGGGGTTCCTAGTCATAAATTATTTGCCTAGACCAATGTCCAGAAAAGATTTTCCTAGTTTTCCTTCTAGAATTTTTATGGTTTTTAGGTCTTAGATTAAAGACCATATAGGGCCTTAGGGAGATAGGAATTCAGTTTCATTCTTCTACATGTGGCTATCCATTTATCACAGCACCCTTTATTGAATATAGTATTGTTTCTGCAACTTATGTTTTTGAATGCTTTGTCAAAAACCAGTTGGTTTTAAGTATTTAGCTTTATGTGCAGGCTCTCTATTTTGTTTCATTGGGCTATGTATCTACTTTTATACCAGTACCATGCTGTTTTGGTAACTACAGCTTTGTAGTATAACCTGAAGTCAGGTAATGTGATGCCTCCAGATTTGTTCTTCCTTAGGATTGCTTTTGCTATTCAGGGTCTTTTCTGGTTCCATATGAATTTTTAGATTTACTTTAAAATCTGTGAAAAATGATGTTGATATTTTGATAAGAATTGCATTGAATCTATAGGTTGCTTTGGGTAGTATGGTCATTTTCACGATATTGATTCTTCCAGTCTATGAGCATGGGATGTATTTTCATTTGTTTGTGTTATCTATTATTTCTTTCAGCAGTTTTGTAGTTTTCCTTGGAGAGCTCTTTCACCTCCTTGGGTAAGTATATTCCTATTTATTTTTTTAATAGCTATTGTAAAAGGGACTGAGTTCTTGGTTTCATTCTCAGCTTGGTGGTTGTTAGTGTATAGAAATGGTACTGACTTGTGTACACTGATTTGGTAACCTGAGACTTTGCTGAATTTAATCAAACCTAGGAGTCTTTAGGGTTTTCTATGTATACAATGATATCATGGGCAAACAGAGATAATTTTGTTTATCTTTTCCAATTTGGATGCCCTTTATTTCTTTATCTTGCCTGATTGCTCTGGCTAGGACTTCCAGTACTGGGTTGAATAGAAGTCATGAAAGTGGGCATCTGTCTTGCTCCAGTTCTTAGGGAGAATTATTTCAACTTTTCCCTATTCAATACGACATTGGCTGTGAGTTTGGCAAACATGCCTTTTATTATTTTAAGGTATCTTTCTATGCATGGTTTGTTGAGTGTTTTTATCATAAAGTAATGCTGGATTTTATTGAATGATTTTTCTGTATCTATTGAGATAATCATATGGTTACTGTTTTTCATTCTGTTTACATGGTGAATCACATTTATTGACCTATATGTTGAACCATCCCTGCATTGCTTGGATGAAACCCACTTGATCATGGTGAATTATCTTGTTGATATGTTGTTTGATTAGATTGCTAGTATTTTGTTGAAGATTTTTGCATCTATATTCATCAGGGATATGAGTCTGTAGTTTTCTTTTTTTATTTTTATTTATTGTATTTATTTATTTATTTTGGTTATGTCTTTTCCTGGCTTTGGTATCAGGATGATATTGGTTTCACAAAATGAGTTAGAAAGGATTGTCTCTTTCTCAATTTTTTGGAATAATTTCAGTAGGATTGGTATCAATTCTACTGTGAATATCCGGTAGAATTCAGCTGTGAATCTGTCTGGCCCTGGGCTTTTGTTGATGTTGTTGGCAATTTCTTTTGTCACTGTTTCAATCTCACTGCTTGTTATTGGTTTGTTCAGGATTTCTATTTCTTCTTGATTCAAGCTAGGAGGGTTGTACGTTTCCAGAAATACATTCATTTCCTCTAGATTTTCTATTTTGTGTGCATAGAGGTGTTCATAGTAGTCTTGAATGATCTTTTGTATTTCTGTAGTGTCCATTGCAATGTTTCTACTTTCATTACTAATTGAGCTTATTTATATCCTCACTCTTCTTTTCTTACTTAATTTAGCTAATGGTCTATTGACTCTGTTTATTGTTTCAAAAAACAAACTTTTTGTTTTACAGATCTTTTGTATTTTTTGTTCCAATTTCATTTAGTTCTGCTCTGATCTTTATTTCTTTTCGTCTGCTAGCTTTGTTCTTGTTTTTCTAGTTCCTTGAAGTGTGACGTCACATTGTCAAATTGTGATCTTTCAGACTTTTTGATGTAGGTGTTTAGCAGTATAAACTTTCCTCTTACCACTGCTTTTGCTGTGTCCCAGAGATTTTGATAATTTGTGTCACTATCATCATTCATGTCAAAGATTTTTTCAATCTCCATTTTGATTTCATTGTTAACCTAAAAATTATTCAGGAGCAGACTGTTTAATTTCCATGTGTTTGTATAGTTTTCTTATTTCTTTCGGAGTTGAATAATAGTTTTATTCCACTGTGGTCTAAGAAGATACTTGATATAATTCTGATTTTTTCAAGATTTATCAAGACTTGTTTTGTGGCCTATCATGTGGTCTATCTTAGAGAATGTTCCATGCACTGAGGAGAAGAATATATAATCTGAAGTTATTGGGTAAAACGTTCTGTAAATATCTGTCAGGTCCATTTGTTCTAGAGTGCAGTTTAAGGCCAGAGTTTCTTTGTTGACTTTTTGCCTAAATGATCTGTCTAGTGCTGTCAGTGGAGTGTTGAAGTCCTCCACTATCATTGTGTTGCTGTTTGTCTCTTCTCTTAGGTCTAGTAGTAATTGTTTTATAAATCTGGGAGCTACAGAGTTGGGTTATAGTTAGGTTATATGATATATATGTTATTTATTCTTAGGTTATATTATATATAAAATATATATTATGTTATAGTATATGCTGAACAGTATATACTGCATATATATGCTATATACTATATACAGTATATACTGCATATATAGTATATGCTGAAGTACAGTATGTAGCATATACAGCATACATATAGTATATGCTGAACTACAGTATGTAACAAATATAGCATATATGGTATATGCTGAACTACAGTATATGGCATATACTATATATCAGTATACACTGAACTGTTAGCATATATCAGTATATATCAATTCAACACGAAGATATTATAACCTATAATATATAATATGTGATATGTATTATAGATTATTATATATTACAGGTTATAATATCTTCGTGTTGAATTGATCATTTTATCATTATATAATGACTGTCTTTTGTTTTTACTATTGTTGCTTTAAAATTTGTTTTAACTGCTAAAAGAATAGCAACTTCTGCTCATTTTTGGTTTCCATTTGCTTGGAATAGCATTGAGATGTGAGGTACTGTTTCAGTCATCATACTGATTGTTATCTAAATACTCTGTTTTCTTCATTGTGTTATTGTTTTATAGGCCCTGTGAGTTCAATACTCTCAAGAGGTTCTATTCTGGTGCATATTGACTTTTTGTTTCAAGATTTAGAACTCTTTTTAACATTTTTTGTAGAGCTGGTCTGGTAGTGACAAATTCCCCAGCATTTGCCTGTCTGAAAAAGACTTCATCTATGAAACTTAGTTTTGTTGAATACAAAATTATTGGCTCACAATTACTCTATTTAGGGAGGCTAAAAATTCCAGTCTCTTCTGGCTTCTAATGTTTCTGGTGACAAGTTTGCTCTTAGTCTGACACATTTTCCTTTATAGGTTACCTGATATTTTTCTATCACTGCTCTTAGAATTATTTCTTTCACATTGACTTTAGATAGCCTGATTACTATATGCCTTGGAGATGTCCTTTTTGCAATGAATCTCCTAAGAGTTCTTTGAGCTTCTTATATTTAGATAGATGTCTAAATCTCTAGCATAGCCAAGAAAATTTTCCTCAATTGTTTCCTCAAATAAGTTTTTAAAACTTTTTGCCTTTCTTCTCCCTTGGGAACACCAGTGATTTCTAGGCTTGGCCATTTTACATTAATTCTGAATTTCTTGGAGGCGTTGCTCATTTCTTTCAATTCTTTGCCCTTTATTTTGGTTTGATCGAGTTAATTTTAAAGGCTTATCTTCAAGCTCTGAAATTCTGCCTTCTAGTTGGTCTAGTCTATTGTTACAACTTTCTACTGCATTTTGTAATTCCCTAAATGTGTCTTTCACTTCCAGAAGTTCTGGTTGGTTTTTCACTACAATATCTATCTCTTTAGAAAATTTCTTATTCATATCCTGAATTTTTTTTAATTTATGTTGAATTTCACCTTTTTTTGTATCTCCTTGAGTAACTTACTAATCAACCTATTCTTTATCTGGTATTTCAAAGATTTCATCTTGGCCTAGGTCCATTGCTGGAGAGCTAGTATGATCTTTTGGGGATGTTATGGAATCCTGTTTGGTCATGTTACCAGAATTATTTTTCTCGTTCTTTTTTATATTGGTAGACTATTTCTCCTAATTGTTTTTCAGTTTATTTTTAATTTGGCTGTGTTGGTTTTTTTTTTTAAATTTCTTTTTTCTCCCTTTGAGGGTATATTTTTAATGATTGTGGTGTATAGTAACCTAATTTGGCTCTGGGTGCTTTCAGGGATGAAGACTCTGTATGAGTTCCTTGGTTATAGAGAGTCTTTACATTATGGCCTTTTCAGCTGCTGGTTGTAGTGGCAATGTGCTCAGTGTATGAACAGGTTCGTTGTTTCCTGTGTGGTCGAAAGGGCAGAGTTCTCTTGAAGTTTATCTTATTCCCCAGTGGTGTGCATTTATTTATTTATTCTCCCCCTCTACCCCCTA
The DNA here is from genome assembly GCF_000951045.1 of Mandrillus leucophaeus. NCBI lineage: Eukaryota > Metazoa > Chordata > Mammalia > Primates > Cercopithecidae > Mandrillus > Mandrillus leucophaeus. Next base: position 467,484 of record NW_012099087.1, read on the forward strand.
GGATTTTATTTACTGAGTTGAATAGTTCAGGCTTCAGCCCACTAGGGGAAGTGTTTATGGGTAAAAATCAGTTGTGGTTAAAGCAGATGGATAAATGCCACATTCAGTGGTGGACAGAGGTTCCAGACTTGACAGAGGCAGCTGGGTGAGCTCTTAGTGAGACAAACTGAAGTATTTTCAGGCAGAAAGGAGAGAACCACCTCAGCTCCCCTACCAAGCCAGTAATCTGCCTCCCAGTCACACCCTTGACCCAATGTTTGGCTATTCGGATCAGACAAGTGCCTCTTTTTATCTGTAGGAATGCTGATGTTCTTTGTAGAGAGGGACTATGACTCTAACCTTTATGCAAGCCTGAACTTGGAGGACACTCCTCCTATGGGCATGCAATCACTCTGCAGTGTTTCAGAAAGGCTGTCTACAGGTGCACCTGTGCTGAGATCCCATGGGAGAAGCCCCAGCGAGCTGTTTCTGCAGTGGTGGGTGAGGGAAATAAGAAGACCCTTTGCCAAGACCTTTCATGAACACCAGGGCTGCCTGACTATTGAGGAAGAGTCATAGACTTTCCCCACAGAGCCCAGCACTGCACCTGTGCCTCTGTTGAAAAAAAACTTCCCACGAGCAGAAAGTTCAGAAAAGCAAGGCCTGCCCTCTGGATTATAATGTCCCACGGGGTGCTCCCTTGATGTACTACATTCCCCCTTCCCCTAGGAGTAGGAATCTTGAGGACCAGACTACTGTGAATCCTGCTGTTCCTCTGGGTGTAGCCACCCAAAGGTACTGCCACACTCCAGGCTAGTATTAGGGAATTTCTGCAAGGGATCCAGAGATGTGACCTGTCCTCTAGCCTTCCAGCAGCAGGTACTAGCACCAGCTCTGATGGGGGTTGCAGGGGAGTGATGTAGACTCTGAAATTCTTTGGTTATAAACAACCTTAGTGCATTGGCTTCCTCAAACACCGGTTGTCGTAGTAATGAACTGGTCACATGGACAGACTCAGGACCTCCTGGCTAACAAGGTTGGTGCAGGCAATGGTGATAAGCTGTGGTCATACACAAGTTTCCTCCTTCTTAGGTGCAATGTTATTGTGCCTGCAGATGCTGTAATGGACTGTGTCAGTTGGCCTCCAGCCAAGAGGTGGCACTTGCCAAAAAGTACCAGCTCTGGTGGCAGTGGTGGAATACGTGCTTGCTTTATATCACCCAGGGGAAGCACTCTGATGTCTCACGCAATGGCCAGGGCCATAGAGCTCCCAAAACTTCTGTCACTTGTATTATGCTACCAGGGCAGGTGGAGGGGCAAAGCCAGATAGGAGCTGGGTCAGGCAAGTCCACACTGGTTCCACACATGTGGGGCAAGCAGCAGTCCCAATGGGGATAGGAGGGCAGTTCCCTAGCCACTGGAGTAATGTTCCAGGGAGGAACACAACTGCCTCTGCTGCACAGAAGTGTCCACCCAGGGAGTGGGAAGTAACGGGCAAGCATTTGGCAAGGCAAGTCTCGCACCACAGTGTTCCACTAGCAGCGGCTAGCTAGGTTCCAGGCAGTCTGTGCTCAGAACTCAAAGCTGCCCCAGGCCATAAGCCTTCCCCATGGAGACAGAAGCCGTGGCTTTCAGGCCATGCAGTTCCCAATCTGCTCGTGAAACAGGAGTGCCCACCTCCTGTACCCCTGGCTACAGCTCACCTCCCATTCACCCCTCAGTTCTGGCCACAGTAGTTTATCCCCGCTTGAGATTATATTACAGATCTCAGCTGGGAGCTTCTCTCAACCTGTAACCACCGCCCGAGTTAGCTGGCGGACGTCCACAAGGTCCCCTGCGAAGTAGGATCAGGAATGGCTTCCCTCCATCCCTACTGGAGTCTAAGAGTGCACGCAAAGCATGTCCTGATGCCGCTCCTCATCTCTTCCCCATCACTCACTAAGTCAGCTGCAGCACTGAGTAGGGTTAAGGCCTTTCCCCCATGGCCTGGATTGCCTGGCTCCCCTGTGGGAGTGTATAGCCCAGAGGCAGTTTATCCCCTTCTCCCACTCTAGAGACTTAAACAATTTTCTGCCTGGCTCACAGTGTAGGTTGCAGCCCATCACTTCTTTCAAAGGTTCTGTGGTTTCTTTCAGTTTTCCTGTTAAGTTTCTGTGTTTCTTCCTGGAAAAAAGTTCACAGCATGAATTTCTACACACTATTTTGTCTTTCCAAGTGAGAGAGGCATGCTAACAATGTTTCCAAGCTGCAATCTTGGACCTAACTAGCATCTTCTTTTGTTTCAGTTATGACAATTTAGAGTGGCTGCTCATTCTCTTTGTCTGCCTTTGCGTTTTTTTTACTTCCACCTACCAATATTTTGGAAGAAAACAAAGAAACAGGATTGTGGAAAGATAGTAGGCCATGAAAATATGGAGACCTCCTCCCACAGACATTTAAAATGCAAAACCACGGAAGTGTGTATCTGAGCTTGGTGGGAGTAAGGGGGTAAACTCCAGGTGCAGAAATAAAACAGGAACTGAAAACTAGGGTGGTAATTATATGAACAGATGCTGTGATAGCCCAAGGCATGTTTATTGGTCTCCATAATCCTCTTGAGTTTCACTTCCTAAGGAGAGGTAGATGGTAACTCCTTCAGGCCTATGTGAGGTAAAGTTGAAACTGAAAATCTCTCTGTAAAATGAAGAATCTCAAAGGGACACTCCTCAGTGAAGCAGAGAGAAGGCCAGAAAGCCTTTCACTCAGTGAAAAAAACATATATATCACTAAGAAATCAAAGCCCTGGTTCTATACCTCTCACAAGCGGACTGGAATCATATAACCCTCATAGTCTAGGAATTCCCATGCCAAAAAATTAACTTTAAAAATTAGTCCATGCAGGTCCTTCCCAAGTGTGTAAGACACAAAGCTACTATTGAAGGACACTCTTACAACACCATTACATGGGATTACCAAAGATCAACCAAGCCCCCACACAACCCATCATTAGTGAATGTCAAAAGACACACACACACACAAATAAGATCAGCTACACCCCCAATGACTTGAGATGAAAGAGCAACCAGAAAAATATGATAAAATTAGTACATTTAAAAGTACTCCAAACATATCCTATGAAAATACTACGAAAATAAGACCCTAAGAGAAAAAAATGGAGATTTTACAAAATCTAAATAGAACTTCTAGAAAGACAAAAATATATAGTCCTTGAGATTTGGGTAAAACATGGCAGATTTAACACAAGCACTTATTCTACTTCTGAAACCCCATCAAAATGAAAGTAAAGAAAAATTTTTTAAAGGCTTAAACATGTAAGGTCATGACAATGGAAGAGAAGACAGTAACTGCCACAAAATTTTGGAAGCTGGAACTCAGATGGATAAATTGATTTATTGAGCTGGAGAAAGTGGAAATCCAAACCTATGATGTTGATGGTGAGAGAGAGAGTGGTGGAAAATAAAGGAAATGAAAAATAATCAAGGTAATTCAAGTTACTGAACCCCAGAAAGTCAAGAAATTGAGAGCACCAGGACCTCTAAAGACAGGGAGAGCAGCAGACCAAAAAAGAATTGGTTGGAAATCTTTAAAAAGTAAGATTAAATGCCCCAAATACTCTTCTCACCCAACTAGCCAAGTGGCTACTTCTAATTCAACAGGCAAAAGAGTGCAAGTTAAACCAGATAAGTCTGGACTTGTGGACACCAGGCACTACTGAGGACACATGCTGAAAACAGAAGAATTAAAAGAAAGTTTACATACTGCAAAGGGAGATGCCCTCACTTTTAGCCCCCTCTCTCTGCCTAGTTCCCGGCATGCTGGCAACCAACTTAATGCAATGCTAAAGTGAAAGAGAAAATATTAAAAGTAAAAACAACAAAGAAATACATCTTACTTACAAGAAACAAAAATTAGACAATTAGATTTATCAGCAGCAACATTTAAGGTGGGATGGCCAACAATTCTAGTTTTCCTGAGACTGAGAAGATTTCAAGGTCTCTGGACTTTTTAGTGCTGAAACCAGGAAAGTCTTCATAAACTGAGACAAGCTGCTCACCCTAATGCAATGCAAGAAGACAACGAAAAAGTATCTTAAAAGTGCCAAAGGAGAAAAAAATCTGTATACCTTGAATTCTCTATATATCTAAAGTACCCACAATTGACTGAGAAATTAAGAAATTTTCAGACAACTATGACTAAAGAGTTTACTGTTTGTAGACCCTTGCAAAACAATTACTAAATGATATATTTTAGAAAGTGGAAAGTTGAATCCAAAAGGATGGAGTGGAAGGCAACAAGCAATTATGAACAAATAAATTGTTAAACATCTAACTAATCAAAATAATGATAGACGATATAGAATAGTATCAATAATGACTAATTTAGGGGATATGGAAACATAATGAAAATAAATAAAAACCACAGTGGACTAAAGAGAGTTCTTGTATCTTTCCAGGAGTTGAGTAGAGATTGTGATAACATTAGAAATTAAGTCAACTGTGATGGTTAATATTATGTGTCTACTCTACTGGATTGAGGGATGCCTAGATGGCTGAAGAAGCATTGTTCCTGGTGTGTCTGCGAGGGTGTTGCCAGAGGAGATTGACATTTGAGTCCATGGAGTGGGAGAGGAAGATCCACCCTCAGCGTGAGTGGGCACCATCCAATTGGCTGCCAGCACAGCTGGAACAAAACAGGTGGAAGAAGGGAGATAAGCAGCTTGCTGCTGAGTCTTCCCACTCTCTCTCTCTTCCCATGCCATGCTGGACACTTGGCTTCCTCTTCTGCCCTTGGACATCAGCCTCCAAGTTGTTTGGCCTTTGGACTCTGAGACATCCATCAGAAGTCCCTTCCCCTAGTTCTCGGGCCTTTAACCTCAGAGAGAAGGCTACACTGTTGGCTCTCCTGGTTTTGAGGCTTTCAGACTTGAACTGAGCCATGCTACCAGCTTCTCTCTTTCTCTAGCTTGCAGATGACCTATAGTGGAACTTCATCTTTTAATTGTCTGAGCCAATTCTCCCTAATAAACTCCCTTTACATGTACATATATCCTATTGGTTCTTTTCCTCTAGAGAATCCTGACAAATACATCAACTATGCTAAAATTTTCAGAGTGATAAATAAAACATAAGACATAGAATGTATAACTTCCAAATTAATAAAGGAAAAAAAGATAGTGGTGAAATAGATACAGAAAACTCATTTCAAGAGAATGAAGAAAGAATTGGGGAAAGCGAATTTTTAAAAAATCATAAATAGGAAGTGAAATTAAGGGGGCAGAAATTAAATACATATAGTCAATAGTCAATTTCAATAATCAAAGTATACACAAATGGACTAAACTTTTTGGTTAAAATATAGATTATAAGACTACATTGTAAAAATATATACCTCTACACTGTTTATAAGATACACACTCAAAACATAAGAACACGAAGAGGCAGACAATAAACCTGGCAAAGAGTAATCCAAAAAATGGTAGTCCTACTATATCAAAACCAGATAAAATGGACTTTAAGGCAAAACCATCACTAGGAAAATGGACAATAAGTGTATGAGAAGTTCGTAACTTCACTAGTAATCAGAGAAATGAAAATTAAAGCAACAATAAGATACTGTTTCACACCTTATCAGACTGGCAAAGGTTGATGGCTAATGACAAGGGTTGCAGAGGACATTGGAAATGGGAACTCTTACAGTGCATAGCTGGGGAGAAGTACACTGGGGCAACTACTTGAGAGAGCAATTTGGCAATATCTAGTGAACCTGAAAAGGAAAACTCTTTCTTTTAATCATATACTCACTAGAAATACAAAGTGAACCACATATCCAATATTAAATTTTCTAATAACTCCATTAAAAAGGTAAAAAGAAACAAGTGAAATAAATTTTAATAATATTTTTATTTAGCTCAATATATTCAAAATATCATTTCAATGCATAATCAATATTTTTTAAATAATAAGGAATTTAATGTACTTTTTGTACCAAGTCTTCAAAATCTGGCATTCATTTTATGATTAGAACACATTCAATTTGACTAGCCACATACATTTCAAGTGCTAAGTAGCTAATGACTCCCTTACTGGATAGAGTCCTAGAGAAATTCTAATACTTGTGCCCAATAAGAGACCTGTACAAGGTGTTTGCTGCAACATTTCTTTAATAAGAGAAAGTGTGCGTGTGTTTGTGTGTGTGTGCGTGTATGTGTGTATGTGTGTGATAAGGAATAGATAAATGACAGTTTATTCATGCAAAATAATACTATTCAACAGTTAAATGAACCACAACTACATGTAGAAATATGGATAAATCTCAAAAACATGTTTAGTGAAAATAGAGAGTTACAAGTAAATTTGAGCTGTAAGTCATTATATATGCAAAGATTTAAAACATACAAAACTCTAATATATATTGTTTCTGGCTAGATGAAGTTGTGTATCAACGCATGGGACTGATAGACAATCACTTCAGGAAATAGATTACCTTTGGGGAGACAGTGATGGGTTGGAGAAATGGGACTTTTGCTCTATCTATAATATTTCATTTCCTTAGGAGAAAGATCTGAAGAAATAAGGCCAAGATGTTAACATCTGTTCAATCTGAGCAGTGGGTACACATGGTGAATTAAAAATAGTCACTCAGTGCAGACAGGGCCAATATGGCCAACTAGAAACAGCAGCGATCAGAGGCTCCCACCAGAAAAAACCATAAGTGTGTGAATCCTTCACCGGCAACCAAGGTATCCAGTCAGAACCGACAAGGGGACTGAGGTGATCCATGGGGATGAAGGAACAGCCTTGTAGTGTGGCGGCCCACCCGAGAGCTACACCAGGCGGGGAAGCCCCCAATCCCCAGCCAAGGGAGGTGGTGCGTGAGTGCACTACCCAACTGGGGAAACTGTGCTTTTTCCACAGAACTGTGCAACCCACGAATCAGAAGATATCACTCACAAACCCATGCCACCGGGGCCTAGCATCCCAAACCTGGAGCCGCGCAGGTTCTGAACAGCCTCTCATCTGGAATCTGCTTAAGCCTACCAAGCTGCCGGGGGGGAGGGGCAACCAGCACCACAGCTGTGGCTGCCTGCTGTCTAAGTCACTTAAACTCCTTGAGGGAGGGGCAGCAGCCAACACTGGGACTCACAACTGCCTAACACTCTAAGCTCTCTGGGCAGGGGAAGGGCAGCATTTACCTCTATAGCTCCAGGCCACGTTTTTCCCCTGCTGGAGCCAGGGAAGCTGAAGGTTCCCAAGGCGTGTCCCCCACAGCCCAACACACTGGCTGTGTCTACGCACTGTGGCACTCTGGCCCTTCAGGCCTGTCAGGCCTCTGAGCCCAAGCCAAGCCATCGCATCCCAGGTGACTTGCACGTATATGCCCAGATGACCTGAAGTAACTGAAGAATCACAAAATAAGTGAAAATGCCCTGCCCCGCCTGCCTTAACCGCCTTAACCGATGACATTCCACACAAAAGAAGTGAAAATGGCTGGTCCTTGCCTTAAGTGATGACATTACCTTGTGAAAGTCCTTTTCCTGGCTCATCTTGGCTCAAAAAGCTCCCCCACTGAGCACCTTGTGACTCCCACTCCTGCCCACCAGAGAACAACCCCCTTTTGACTATAATTTTCCTTTACCAACCCAAATCCTATAAAACAGCCCCACCCTTATCTCCCTTCGCTGCGCGCCTGCACCCAGGTGATTAAAAAGCTTTATTGCTCACACAAAGCCTGTTTGGTGGTCTCTTCACATGGACGGACGCACATGACACTGACCCTGACTCATCCATCCTCACTGGGTGGGGCTTCCCTGCAGGAACTCCAATAACTCCAGCCAGAGGCTCAGGGACAGAACCCAGATCTCCCTGGGCCTGAGTCCCTAAGGGGAGGAGTAGCTGCAGTCTCTGGGTACCAGCAGACTTAGCCTTTCCTCCTGGTAGTTCTGAGGAATCCAGGCAGCCCAGACAAGTGGGGTTCCCTTCAGTGAAGCACATCCCCCTCCATCAAGGGACAGTCAATGTGCTTTGTTAAACAGGTTCTGTTCCTTGTGCCACCCAACTGGGTGAGACCCTCCAACAGAGGCTGTCAGACACCCTATACGGGAGTGATCCTACTGGCATCAGGTTGGTGCCAGTCAAGGTCAGAGATCCCAGAAGAAGGAACAGGCACCCATCTTTGCTGTTCTTCAGCCTCCTTGAGTGACATCTCCAGGTGCAGGAGCAAACCAGATGAATAGGGCCTGAAGTGAACACCCAGCAAACGGCAGCAGCCCTACAGAAGAGGGCCCTGACCATTGAAACAAAAACTGACAAACAGAAAGCAACAACAGCAGCATCAACAAAGGCCCCCACAAAACAATAAAAGCCCCCACAAAAACACCATCGAAAGGTCAACAGCCTCAAAGACAGAAACTAGACAAACTCATAAAGATGAGAAATAATCAACAGAAAACACTGAAAACCCAAAAGGCCAGACTGCCTCTTCTCCTCCAAATGATCACAATGTCTCTCCAGCAAGGGCGCAGAACTGAATGGAGGATGAGATGGATGAAACAGAAATAGGCTTCAGAAGATGGGTAATAAAAAAACTACACTCAGTTAAATGAGCATGTTCTAACCCAATGAAAAGCAGCTGAGAACCTTGACAAAAGGTTAGAGGAGCTGCTAATTAGAATAACCAGTTTAAAGAGGAACATAAATGACAGGATGGAGCTGAAAAACACAGCATGAGAACTTTGTGAAGCACACACGAGTATCAATAGCTGAATCAACCAAATGGAAGAAAGGATGTCAGAGTTTGAAGACCACCTTGCTGAAATAAGGCATGCAGATAAGACTAGAGAAAAAAGAATGAAAAGGAATGAAGAAAGCCTCCAAGAAATATGGGACCTTATGAAAAGACAGAACCTCTGATAGATTGGAATATCTGAAGGAGATGGGGAGAATGGAAACAAGCTGGAAAACAAACTTCAGGATGTTATCCAGGAGAACTTCCCCAACCTAGCAAGACAGGCCAACAGGGAAATTCTGGAAATACACAGAACTCCACTAAGAGACTCCATGAGAAGATCAACCCCAAGACATATAATCATCAGATTCTCCAAGGTCAAAATGAAGGAAAAAATGTTAAGAGCAGCCAGAGAGAAAGGCCAGGTCACCTACAAAAGGAAGCCCATTAGACTAACAGCAGAACTCTCAGCAGAAACTCTATAAGCCAGAAGATATTGGGAGCCAATATTCAACATTTTTAAAGAAAATAATTTTCAACCCAGAATTTCATATCCTGCCAAACTAAGCTTCATAAGCAAAGGAGAAATAAAATCCTTTCCAGATAAGCAAATGCTGAGGGATTTCATTACCACCAGATCTGCCTTATAAGAGCTCCTGAAAGAAGCTCTAAATATGGAAAGGAAAAACCAGTACCAGCCACTGCAAAAATGCACCAAAATATAAAGACCAATGACACTATGAAGAAACTGCATCACCTAGTGTGCAAAATAACCAGATAGCATCATGATGATAGGATCAAATTCACACATACAATATTAACCTTAAATGCAAATGGGCTAAATGCCCCAATTAAAAGACACACACTAGCAAATTGGATAAAGAGTCAAGACCCATCAGTGTGCTGTATTCAGGAGACCCATCTCACAGGCAGACACACATAGGCTCAAAAATAAAGGGATGGAGGAAAATTTACCAAGCGAATGGAAAGCAAAAACAAACAGGGCTTGCACTCCCAGTCTCTGACAAAACAGACTTTAAATGAACAAAGAACAAAAAAGACAAAGAAAGGCATTACATAATGGTAAAGGGAACAATTCAACAAGAAGAGCTAACTATTCTAAATATGTATGCACCCAATACAGGAGCACCCAGATTCATAAAACAAGTTCTTAGAGACCTACAAAGAGACTTAGACTCCCACACAATAATAGCGGGACACTTTAACACCCCACTGTCAATATTAGACAGATCAACAAGACAGAAAATTAACAAGGATATTTAGGACATGAACTCAGCTCTGGATCAAGTGGACCTAATAGACATCTAAAGAACTCTCCACTCCAAATCAACAGAATATACATTCTTCTCAGTGCCACATGACACTTATTCTAAAATCAGAATCATAATTGGAAGTAAAACACTCAGCAAATGCAAAAGAACTGAAATCATAACAGCCTCTCAGACCACAGTGCAATCAAATTAGAACTCAGGATTAAGACACTTACTCAAAACCACACAATTACATGTAAATTGAACAGCCTGCTCCTGAATGACTCCTGGGTAAATAATGAAATTAAGGCAGAAATCAAGAAGTTCTTTGAAACCAATGAGAACAAAGAGACAATGTGCCAGAATCTCTGGGACACAGCTAAAGCAGTGTTAAGAGGGAAATTTATAGCACTGAATGCCCATATCAGAAAGCTAGAAACATCTCAAATCAATACCCTAACATCACAATTAAAAGAGCTAGAGAGGCAAGAGCAAACTAATCCAAAAGCTAGCAGAAGAGGAGAAAGAACTAAGATCAGAGCAGAAATGAAGGAGCTAGAGACAAGAAAAACCCTCCAAAAAAAATCAATGAATCCAGGGGCTGGTTTTCTGAAAAAAATAACAATATAGATAGACCACTACCCAGACTCATAAAGAAGATAAGAGAGAAGAATCAAATAGACACAATAAAAAATGATAAAGGGGATATCACCACTGACCCCACAGAAATACAAACTAACATCAGAGAATACTATGAACACCTCTGTGCAAATAAACAAGAAAAGCTAGAAGAAATGGATAAAGTCTTGGACATACACCCTCCCAAGACTAAATCAGGAAGAAGGTGAATCCCTGAATAGACCAATAACAAGTTCTGAAATTGAGGCAGTAATTAATAGCCTACAAACCATAAAAAACCCATGAACGGATGGATTCACAGCCGAATTCTATCACAGGTACAAAAAGGCGCTGGTACTGTTCCTTCTGAAACTATTCCAAACAATTGAAAAGGAAGGACTCCTCCCTAACTCATTTTATGAGGTCATCATCATTCTGATACAAAAATCTGGCAGAGACACAACAAAAAAAAGACAACTTCAGGCCAATATCCCTGATGAATATCAATGTGAAAATCATCAATAAAATACTGGCAAATTGAATCCAGCAGCACATCAAAAACTTAGCCACTATGATCAAGTCAGCTTCATCCCTGGGATGCAAGGTTGGTTCAACATATGCAAATCAATAAACATAATCCATTATATAAACAGAACCAAAGACAAAAACCACATGATCATCTCAATAGATGCAGAAAAGGCCTTTGATAAAGTTCAACAGCCTTTCATGTTTTAAAAAAATCTCTCAATAAACTAGGTATTGATAGAACATAACTCAAAATAATAAGAGCTATTTATGACAAACCCACAGCCAATATCATACTGCATGGTCAAAAGCTGTAAGCATTCCTTTTGAAAACTGGCACAAGACAAGGACGCCCTCTCTCACCACTCGTATTCAACAGAGTATTGGAAGTTCTGGCCAGGGCAATCGGGCAAAAGAAAGAAATAAAGTGTACTTGAATAGGAAGAGAGGAAGTCAAATTGTCTCTGTTTGCAGATGACATGATTTTATATTTAGAAAACCCCATCATCTCAGCCCCAAAATCCTTAAACTGATAAGCAACTTCAGCAAAGTCTCAGGATACAAAATCAATGTGCAAAAATTACAAGTATTCCTTCACACCAACAACGGACAAGCAGAGACCCAAATCATGAATGAACTCCCATTCACAATTGCTACAAAGAGAATAAAATACCTAGGATTACAGCTAACAAGGAATGTGAAGGACCTCCTCAAAAAGAACTACAAACAACTGCTCAAGGAAATAAGAGAGGACACAAACAAATGGAAAAACATTTCATCCTCATGGATAGGAACAATCAATATCATGAAAATGGCCATACTGCCCAAAGTAATCTATAGATACAATGCTATTCCCATCAAACTACCATTGACATTCTCCACAGAATTGGAAAAAACTACTTTAAATTTCATATGGAATCAAAGAAGACCCCATATAGCCAAGACAATTCTAAGTAAAAAGAACTAAGCTGGAGGCATCATACTACCTGACTTCAAACTATACTACAAGGCTACAGTAACTAAAACAGCATGGTACTGGTACCAAAACAGATATATAGACCAATGGAACAGAACAGAGACCTCAGAAATAACACCATACATCTACAACCATCTGATCTTTGACAAACCTGACAAAAACAAGCAATGGGAAAAGGATCTCCTATTCAATAAATGGTG
>NW_012099087.1:480841-484914 GCF_000951045.1 Mandrillus leucophaeus
ACCAATATAAATAAAATAAATATATTTCTAAAAAAAATTAAAATAAATAAAAAATAAAAATAACCACTCCTCCCTTCAATAGATGGGGGTCCCTTCCCTTCCTCTTGACCTTGGGTGGCTCTGTGATTGCTTTGACCAATAGAATACAGTGATTGTAACAAGAGAGTTAACAGAAAAGTCATCTTAGACATTCCAGGCCCAGCAGATGCAACCTGAGAAGAAGTGAGGAACCCAAATGAAAGATAAAATTGAGTTCACAGACATACAGCCTCAGCTAAACTGTTCCAACCTCTAAAGTGGTATGAGCCACTGTCAAACAAGCTGAAGCACTATCAAACAACCCAACCCCTCTGTGTCCTGCCAGAATTCCCGACCCACTATATTACAAGCACAATTGTTTTTTTAAGTCACTAATGTTGGAGATGGTTTTTAGGCAGCAATATATAACCACAACAGTACATACATAGTTATATCATTTTCTATACTTTATATTTTAAAAATACTTACATTTCCAAAGATTTCTAGAGAAATAAACTGCACCAGATTTCCTGAAGAAGAATAAAAAATGAATCAGAGAGCCAGAGTGATTGAGCCAAAAACACATCAAGAAACTGTCTTGCCAAAATTAAATGAACTAATGAAGTCCCTCAACATTAGATTTCCTTTTTCTTTGCAGACATAATTTCCATTTTTTGCTCTTTTGTAGCCTCAGTTGTGTTGCTAATATGCAAAAGCATTGATTATTTCTGACGTTTTAGCAACTTAAATAGGGAAGGAGCTGAAGCTCCAAACCGCATCAATTTCTTTCACAATGTCTTTCAAAATTACTATTACTATTCCTCCAATATCTATCCAGCCCAAATATTTGGAATTGTCTTAGATGCTTCACTTTCCTTTACCCTTCAAAATACCGTTGATTTTAATTATTGAAAGATTCTGTATTTGCAAATTTGCCTCTTTGCTAGGATTTATTTGTAACCCAAAATCAGTACTCATGGTGCTTTTATGACTGTAGCAAACAAGTGTGGAGTAGCAACAAATTTGAGTTGCCGGACAGGCACATCTCAGTTGAAGTTGAACAAAGTGATGTTCTGCCTTCTTGTTTCAAGTCTCATACTGTGAACATGTCCTTTGCAGTCTATTTAGTACCATGGGGTTGTTTTGTTTTGTTTTGTTTTACATTTTTTGTGCTTCTACTTAGTGATTTCATTGTTTTAAATAGCCCCCAAGCCTACTGCTGAAGAGCCCTAGTGTTCCTAACACAAGAAGTCTGTGCTGTGCCTTAAGGAGAAAGTATTTGTGTTAAATAAGCTTTATTCAGGCATGCATTATAGTGCTATTAGCCATGAGTTCACTGTTAATGAATCAAATACATATATATAGTAACTTCAAGCAGAAACACACATAAAACAAGGTTATGGCCAGGCATGGTGGCTCATGCCTGTAATCCCAGCATTTTGGGGGACGAAGGCAGGGGGATGGCTTGAGCCCAGGAGTTCGAGAACAGTCTGGGTAACACAGCAAAACCCTGTCTCTAAAAAAAAATACAAAAAAATAGCATGGTGGCACACACCCGTAGTCCCAGCTACTCAGGAGGCTGAGGTGGAAGAATCACCTGAGCCCTGGAGGTGGAGGCTGCAGTAATCTGAGATCGCACCACTGAACTCCAGCTTGAGTGTCAGAGTGAGACCCTATCTCAAAAAAAGTAAAAAATAAAAAAAATAACTGAAGCTATGTGTTGAGCAGTTAACAGAAATGCTGTGACCAGAAGCTTGCAGGTACTTAACCCTGTATTTACGCTATGAGTAATGGTTCAGTATTCATTTATTCTGTGTTTATGGTGACTTTATAGAACATAACTACCATGAATAGCAAGAATCAACTGTAATTTATTAACAAGGCTCAGAGGATTATTTGACGGAGAGATTGTGAAAGATTGGGATTTCTGGGGACTCTGAGTCATTGAGATTTGAATATTAAAGTTAGTGGGGGTCAGGTGTGGTGGCTCACATCTGTAATCCCAACACTTTGGGAGGCCCTGGTGGAAGGATCACTTGAGGCCAGGAGTTTCAGACCAGCCTGGGCAAAATATTCAGACCCATTTCTACAAAAAAATTAAAATATTACCTGGGTGTGGCAGTGTGTGCCTTTAGTCCTAGCTGCTTGGGTGGCTGAGGTGGGAGAATCTCTTGAATCCAGGAGTTGGAGGCTGCAGTGAGCTATGATTATACCACTGCACTCCAGCCTGGCAGACAGAGGGATACCCTGTCTCATAAAATAATAAATAAATGAATAAAGTTAATGAGAATAAATCTACCCTGCACTCACAAGAGGTACAGCTGGCATCATTGTTCTTGCCTACCAGACCATAAACATCTTGAAGGCAAAGCACAAGTTTGTTGTATTATAGTCATGTCCCCAGAATCTATTATAGTCTCTGACATATATTAAATGCTCAATAAATATATGATGCAATCATTGATTCATCAATTCACTTATTCATTTAACAAATATTGAGCTTCTGCTATGTGCCAGACTTTATGTTAGATGATGGATAGATATAGCAGTACAGGCAACCTTCTTGTCCTCAAAGAGCTTACATTCTGGTGGAAGAAGACAAGAAATAAGCAACCTTGAAATAATATGTCAGGTAATTACACGAAAAAGCATTTAAAAATGATAAGCAGAATAAAAAAATATTGGGTTTAGGGCAGGTTGCTATTTTGGTCAAAGGTCTCTCTAATAAGGAAAACTTTGAAAAGAAACCTGAGGCTGGGTTCAATGGTTCATCCCTGTTAATCTCAGCACTTTGGGAGGCTGAAGTGGACAGACTACATGAGGTCAGGAGTTTGCGACCAGCCTAGCCAATATGGAAAAACCCCATCTCTACTAAAAATACAAAAGTTAGCTGGGCATGGTGGTGGGCACCTGTAGTCCCAGCTACTTGGGAGGCTGAAGCAAGAGAATCGCTAGAACCCTGGAGGTGGAGGTTGCAGTGAGTGGAGATCATGACACTGCACTCCAGCCTGAGCAACAGAGCAAGACTCTGTCTCAAAAAAAAAAAAAAGAAAGAAAGAAAGAAAGAAAAGAAAAGAAACCTGAAGGAAGTACAGGGGGTGATCCAGATGGATATCTAGGATAAGTGCAAAGGGCTTGAGGCAGGGGAGAATTTGGCGAGGGGATTAGAGTGCCACAGTGCCTCTCTTAAAAGAGAAAGAAAAAGTTCCTCTCAAACAAGGAGAGAAAGTGTACACCTGGTTCTGTGGAGACAACAAACATTCCTACTTATACTGTTTTGGGGACAAAGTCAAACAGCAATAGTATATAGAAATAGTATGTATAATCAAATAGAGCTACCCAGCATTTGAGATGGGGCATCCCTTTTTGGAGTGCAGAAATAGGAAAATATGACTTGACTGACAGGGAAGAAGAGTAGAAAGAGTCTCTCTTTTTCATATTAAAGCCTGTATATTACACTAAATTCAATCCCTGAAGGATATTAACTATTTATGAAAGCCAAATATATGCTCTTAACCTATGACACTTGAATTCTGAGCAAGAGGGTGTTACTGCTCTATCTTCAAGCCTTGTTCCCCAGGAAAGCAAAAATCACAAAGGAAAGATACAAGGAAAAACAGGAGGCAGTCACAAGCTAACTGTAATGTTTCAGGTTTTTTTAGACATACACTTCTTTAAAAAAGAAGTTAAGGGTCTACTTCTGAGGTTTCTATAGCCGATATTATTCATTTACCATTTCTTATGTTACAAAGGCCAATCAAATGTACAAATGAGTAATTATAAACCTGGCCATTAGAGACTAAGAAGTTATTTTCCATGGTTATTTATCTTTAGAATAACAAGATTCCATTTACTTTTATTGCTAAAAATACAACTAATAACATCATCAAAATTCAAAAAGTTAGATACAAAACATTAAAAATAAAATCCCTGTTGAAATACAGAAGAGCTAGGCCATAGTATAATTGTGTGCCTGTAATCTAATCATTGATAGAATCAATACCTCCTGGTTTCCCTGGGCCTTTGGACATCTGAAAGAGTCTAAAGTGAAGCCT
>NW_012099087.1:484964-501831 GCF_000951045.1 Mandrillus leucophaeus
ATATTCAGACCCATTTCTACAAAAAAATTAAAATATTACCTGGGTGTGGCAGTGTGTGCCTTTAGTCCTAGCTGCTTGGGTGGCTGAGGTGGGAGAATCTCTTGAATCCAGGAGTTGGAGGCTGCAGTGAGCTATGATTATACCACTGCACTCCAGCCTGGCAGACAGAGGGATACCCTGTCTCATAAAATAATAAATAAATGAATAAAGTTAATGAGAATAAATCTACCCTGCACTCACAAGAGGTACAGCTGGCATCATTGTTCTTGCCTACCAGACCATAAACATCTTGAAGGCAAAGCACAAGTTTGTTGTATTATAGTCATGTCCCCAGAATCTATTATAGTCTCTGACATATATTAAATGCTCAATAAATATATGATGCAATCATTGATTCATCAATTCACTTATTCATTTAACAAATATTGAGCTTCTGCTATGTGCCAGACTTTATGTTAGATGATGGATAGATATAGCAGTACAGGCAACCTTCTTGTCCTCAAAGAGCTTACATTCTGGTGGAAGAAGACAAGAAATAAGCAACCTTGAAATAATATGTCAGGTAATTACACGAAAAAGCATTTAAAAATGATAAGCAGAATAAAAAAATATTGGGTTTAGGGCAGGTTGCTATTTTGGTCAAAGGTCTCTCTAATAAGGAAAACTTTGAAAAGAAACCTGAGGCTGGGTTCAATGGTTCATCCCTGTTAATCTCAGCACTTTGGGAGGCTGAAGTGGACAGACTACATGAGGTCAGGAGTTTGCGACCAGCCTAGCCAATATGGAAAAACCCCATCTCTACTAAAAATACAAAAGTTAGCTGGGCATGGTGGTGGGCACCTGTAGTCCCAGCTACTTGGGAGGCTGAAGCAAGAGAATCGCTAGAACCCTGGAGGTGGAGGTTGCAGTGAGTGGAGATCATGACACTGCACTCCAGCCTGAGCAACAGAGCAAGACTCTGTCTCAAAAAAAAAAAAAAGAAAGAAAGAAAGAAAGAAAAGAAAAGAAACCTGAAGGAAGTACAGGGGGTGATCCAGATGGATATCTAGGATAAGTGCAAAGGGCTTGAGGCAGGGGAGAATTTGGCGAGGGGATTAGAGTGCCACAGTGCCTCTCTTAAAAGAGAAAGAAAAAGTTCCTCTCAAACAAGGAGAGAAAGTGTACACCTGGTTCTGTGGAGACAACAAACATTCCTACTTATACTGTTTTGGGGACAAAGTCAAACAGCAATAGTATATAGAAATAGTATGTATAATCAAATAGAGCTACCCAGCATTTGAGATGGGGCATCCCTTTTTGGAGTGCAGAAATAGGAAAATATGACTTGACTGACAGGGAAGAAGAGTAGAAAGAGTCTCTCTTTTTCATATTAAAGCCTGTATATTACACTAAATTCAATCCCTGAAGGATATTAACTATTTATGAAAGCCAAATATATGCTCTTAACCTATGACACTTGAATTCTGAGCAAGAGGGTGTTACTGCTCTATCTTCAAGCCTTGTTCCCCAGGAAAGCAAAAATCACAAAGGAAAGATACAAGGAAAAACAGGAGGCAGTCACAAGCTAACTGTAATGTTTCAGGTTTTTTTAGACATACACTTCTTTAAAAAAGAAGTTAAGGGTCTACTTCTGAGGTTTCTATAGCCAATATTATTCATTTACCATTTCTTATGTTACAAAGGCCAATCAAATGTACAAATGAGTAATTATAAACCTGGCCATTAGAGACTAAGAAGTTATTTTCCATGGTTATTTATCTTTAGAATAACAAGATTCCATTTATTTTTATTGCTAAAAATACAACTAATAACATCATCAAAATTCAAAAAGTTAGATACAAAACATTAAAAATAAAATCCCTGTTGAAATACAGAAGAGCTAGGCCATAGTATAATTGTGTGCCTGTAATCTAATCATTGATAGAATCAATACCTCCTGGTTTCCCTGGGCCTTTGGACATCTGAAAGAGTCTAAAGTGAAGCCTCGAGGCCTTCACTTCTGGTATATAAGGGAAGAAAAACACTAGAGGGAAAGACATTGCATTTGTGGACAGCCTAAACACAGCCATCAGTGTATCTGGCAAGAGTAATCCATTAGAGCTCATTACTTCAGCATGTGAGTAGAGGGATAGAATCACAAACATACTGAATTACAGCTTCATAAAAATTATGCTTTCATACTGGTAAATTTGAATTGAATTTCAAGCCTAGAGCCAGTAGTTAAAAGAATACAAGTCCAGGTGCCATTAAAAATCTACCAAGCTATTCCACTCAAAACTTCAGGGTGGAGCCACATACACCAGACTGATTGCTTCTCAGCCAATGGTCAGAGGAAATCCATCCCACTCCAAAAGACTAAAAACACTACTTACTTGAAAGAGATTTAAGAGACAAGCAGCTGAGATGTGTGCCATTTTTTGGAAATAATGATGAGCTAAGTCACCATATCTGGCTCCAAATGTGAATATTATATAAAAGAGAATAGGGCCATTTGTATTTCGTATTGGCTTCTTCCTCCCCTCTTTCTCTGCCAGAATTCTCTTGCGCTACATTTGCCTTCAGGCTTCAGGGGAGTATCATCTCTGTCGTCTGGCCTCTGCACATGAATAGAAGTAGTTTTCCATTTGCTAAATTATGTATGAGCTCAGCTGCTGTTTGGATTCTTTATTGAATAATTTTTACATAAATATTTTATAAGCAACCAGAGGCTATTGGTATTTGACACATTTCAGAAAATTAAAGAATAAAATTTAAATTGTAGTATGAAAAGACAAAAGGATCATCATGTCCTTGTTGATGAAACATTCACACTATACCCTCAGTAGATGAATTTAGACATGGTTTAAATAGACTGCTTCTTAAACCATGTTTTTTGAATTTAGATAAATTCTCCTTTAATAGGGAAATAAAGAAAATTATAGCACTTCATTTTCTACTTTGACATTCAGCAGTAAGTTGGATTTTTATGTTCTTGGTGCTTTCAGAATGTAGGTTCTGGGCTTTATTCTGAATCTCAAATTTGCTAGTTTATATTGTTTTAAAGACAGTGCACTAGTAGTGGTTTTTATTAATAATAAACTGTCTACTATTTTTATTAATAATAAACTATTATTTTTATTAATAATAGACTGTCTATTTTTATTAATAATAAACTATTATTTTTATTAATAATAAACTGTCAACTATTTTCCAAACTCCCTATATTTCACCTAAAATTGAATGTTTGAATTATTTTTAAAATATCAACTGAGTGCGTTCTAGCCATGGTGTGAAATAAAAAAGATGGAGACCAAGAAGTCAAATGCCTTTAGAAACTGACTGAAAAAGGAAGACAAGAGAGAGGTTAAATAAAACACTAATATTGTGGCCGGGCGCGGTGGCTCACGCCTGTAATCCCAGCACTTTGGGACGCTGAGGCGGGGGGATCACGAGGTCAGGAGATCGAGACCATCCTGGCTAACACAGTGAAACCCCGTCTCTACTAAAAATACAAAAAAATTAGCCAGGCGTGGTGGCAGGTGCCTGCAGTCCCAGCTACTTGGGAGGCTGAGGCAGGAGAATGGCGTGAACCCGGGAGGCGGAGTTTACAGTGAGCCGAGATCACGCCACTGCACACTAACCTGGGCGACAAGGCGAGACTCCGTCTCAAAACAACAACAACAACAAAAACTAATACTGTAACTCCATCACTCACCACTTGCAAAGTCAGATAACAACTACAAGGTGTGGTAGAAGAAAAGTCATTTTATTCCAGAGCTAACAGTGGGGAAATGATCACGGCTCTGAAATGGGAAAGTTTCCCTTGTCCCCCATCGCGGGGTGTGCGACAGGGGGAGTGGCTCGCTTCTTCAGTGCCCCGCTGCTCAAACCTCTAGGGAAGCATGCAGACAGGCAGGCTGGGAGCTCCAACCCCATGGTAGCACTGAGGGATGGATGTTTACAGCTCCCGAGGCCCCAGTGGGCCTGTGATACCTCGTGCTCTTAGTTTTGCCATCTATAGGCAGCTTGCGTTAACCAGCTCAATTAGACCCTCTACCTTGTCGCAAGGACACAGGGCTTTCTGTATCTCGGGTTCTTGCCTTGGTGTACCAGAAGAATCGGATCACACCTGGGCTTGGAGAATGAGTGCAAGGTTTTATTGAGTGGAGGTAGCTCTCAGCAAATGGGGGAAGCCAGAAGTGGATGGAGTGTGAAGGTTTTCCCCTGAAGTTGGGCCACTCAGCAGCCCAGGCTCTCTTCCGACCACCCCAGCTAAACTCCACGTTCCACCGGGTCGATGGCCTGCTGGCATGCCGGTGTTCTCGACATCCTCTCGACATCCAGCTGCTTGTGTGTTCTGCTGTGTTTCTCTCCACGTCCAACCGCTTGTGTGTTCCTGCTAGGTTCTTGGGATTTTTATAGGCACAGGATGTGGGCATGGCAGGCCAGGGTGGTCTTGGAAAATGCAACATTTGGGCGCAAAGGCAGGAGTGCCTGTCCTCACCTAGGTCCGTGGGCACAGGCCTGAGGGTGGAGCCTTAGCCAGGGACCCGCTTTTCTCTACCCAGCACGTCCCTGTCCCCCTCCCATAACAGCTTCATGCCTTAGAGAAACCATTTCAAATTTTGGACAGAATGCAATGGCTTAAAAAGGAAAGCTTGGTAGAGGGAGAATGCAGGAGGGGCAAGAAGGTGCAGGTCTATGTGACTTGCACCAATGACTTGTCTTGAGTTATTGCCCTCTCTGGTGAATGGTCTGGGGCATCCTGGCATAATCAGGCTGTAAATTAACTGCAACCCTGAGGTGATCTCGTGGGGAAAAATTCTATAAGTGCTTTGATTGTTTTAAGATTCAGTCCCTGGAACTTCTAAGCAAGTATATAATTAGATAAGGAGGACATTGTACCTGGCAGAAAGAAAGAGAGAAAGGTCATATTTCATTTGTAAGAAATTAAATACAAAGTAAACAAGGAAGAAAAAGAAAAAGTGTGATGGTTAATATTAGGTGTCAGCTTGTCTGGATTAGAGATGCCTAAATGGCTGGTAAAGTGCTGTTCATGGGTGCATCTGTGAGGGTGTTGCCGGGGGAGACTGACATGAGTCAGTGGACTGGGAGAGAAAGACCCACCCTCAGTGTGGGTGGGCACTATTCAATCGGCTGCCAGCGCAGCTGGAACATAGCAGGAAGATGAAGGGGAATAACTACCTTGCTGCTGAGTCTTTCCACTCTCTCTCTTCTCCTGCTGGACACTTGGCTTCCTCTCCTCCCACCCTCAGACTTCACACTCCAGGTTTTTCAGTCTTTGAACTCTGTAACTTGCGCCAAAAGCCTTGCAGGGCTTCCAGGCCTTCAGACTGAAGGCTGCACTGTCAGTTTCCCTGGTGCTGAAGTTTTGGACTTGAACTGAGTCACTACCAGTTTCTGTCTTTCACCAGCTTGCAGATAGCCTATTGTAGGACTTTGCCTTGTAATCATGGGAGCCAATTCTCCCTAATAAACTTTCTTTTATATATACATACAACCTATCGATTCTGTCCTTCTAGAAAACCCCAACTAATACAGAAAGAAACAACACAATATTTAAAAATAGGGTACTCATTACAACTCCCTACTGTCAAATTCTATTCCATTTCTGTGGAACATGGGTGATGTGTTCATTCTGCCTACTTCCTGCTGAGCGAGGATGTAGTTAAAGGACATTGTAATGGAACTGATCTACTGGAATTGGAAATATTCTCATGTACCTGGGCTCACCGATGAAAACTGTTGGAGATTGCAAGTCTCTGGAAGAGTTTATCTTGCATTCCCATGCAGAATGTACAGCAGTAGAATCTGCATCAAGGAAGTATGCCTATTCCCGCAATTATGGTCAAGGTCACAAGTAACTTTTCCCACTAGGATGGTTCTGATCCAAACCAGGGCACAAACCATTGATCTGGTGACAATGTGCAGTCAGACATAGCTTTAATTTGTTTATGCATATCGTGCAGGGCTAATGAGACATTCCCTGAGTTGTCTAGGATGTATATACACTACTCAGGTTTTCAATAGTTTTGGGGTAACAGGTGGCTTTTAGTGACATGAAAAGCTTTAATGGTCATTTCTGAGATTTGGAGCACCTGTCACCCAAGCAGTGTACACTGTACCCAGTGTGTAGTCTTTTATACTCCCACACTTCCCCCTGAGTCCCCAAAGTCCATTATATCATGGACTTTGCATCCTCATAGCTTAGCTCCCATTTATAAATGAGAACACAGGATGTTTGGTTTTCCATTTCTGAGTTAATTCGCTTAGAATAATGGTCTCCAACTCCATCCAGGTTGCTGCAAATGCCATTATTTTGTGGGGCTTTTTGGCTGAGTAGTATTTCATGATTATATATATTGCATTTTCTTTATCCACTCATTAGTTGATGGGGATTTAGGCTGGTTCCATATTCTGGCAATTGAGATTTGCACTGCTATAAACATGCATGTGCAGGTGTCTTTTTTATATAATGACTTATTTTCCTCTGGGTAGATACCCAGTCATGGGATTGCTGGATTTAGTGGTAGTTCTACTTTTAGTTCTTTAAGGAATCTCCATAGTGTTTTCCACAGTGGTTCTACTAGTTTACATTTTCACCAGCAGTGTAGAAGTGTTCCCTTTTCACCACCTCCACACCAACATCTGTTATTTTTTTATTTTTTAATTATGGCCATTCTTGCAAGAGTAAGGTGGTATCTCCTTGTGATTTTAATTTGCATTTCCCTGGTAATTAGTGATGCTAAGCATTTTTCATATGTTTGTTGACCATTTGTATATCTTCTTTTGAGAATTGTATAATCGTGTACTTTTTGATGCGATTATATGTTTTTTTCTTGCTGATTTGTTTGAGTTCCTTGTTGATTCTGGATATTAGTCCTTTGTTGTATGCGTAGTTTTCGAATATTTTCTCCCTTTTGTGGGTTGACTGATTGCTGATTATTTTTTGTTGTTGTTGGACAGAAGCTGTTTAATTTAATTAGGACTTATTTATCAATTTTTGTTTTGTTGCATTTGTTTTTGAGTTCTTGGTCATGAAATTTTTGCCTAAGCCAATATTTAAAAGAGTTTTCCAACGGTATCTTCTAGAATTTTTATGGTGTCACGTATTAGATTTAAGTCTTTGATCCATCTTGAGTTGGTTTTTGTATAAGGTGAGAGATGAGGATCCAGTTTCATTCTTCTACCTGTGGCTTGCCAATTAACCCAACACCATTTGTTTAATAGAGTGTCCTTTTCCGACTTTACACTTTTGTTTGCTTTGTCAAAGGTCAGTTAGCTGTAAGTATTTGGCTATATTTTGGGGTGCTCTATTCTATTCCATTGGTCTATGTGCCTATTTTTATACCAGAACTGTGCTGTTTTGGTAACTACAGCCTTCTAGTTTAGTTTGAGGTTGGGTAATTTGAACAAGTCCAGATTTGTTCTTCTTCCTTAAGATTTCTTTGGCTATGCAGGCTCTTTTTTGGTTTCATATGAATTTTAGAATTGTTTTTTCTAGTTCTGTGAAGAATGGTAATGGCACTTTGATGGGAATTGCATTGAAATCTGTAGATTATTTTTGGCAGTATGGTCATGTTCACAATATTGATTCTACTCATCTATGAGCATGGGATGTGTTTCTATTCGTATCCTGAAATGTTACTGAATTCATTTATCAGATCTAGGAGCTTTTTGGGTGGATCTTAGAGTTTTCTAGGTATACAATCATACCTAGATCTAAATCGTATCATCGGTGAACAGCAACAGTTTGACTTCCTCTTTACCAATTTGGATGCCCTTTATTACTTTCTCTTGTCTGATTGCTCTGGCTAGGACTTCCAGTTCTATGTTGAATAGAAGTGGCGAAAGTGGGCATCCTTGTCTTGCTCCAGTTCTCAAGGTGAATGCTTTTAACTTTTCCCCATTCAGTATAATATTGGCTGTGGGTTTGTCATGAATGGCTTTTATTACCTTGAGGTATGTCCCTCCTATGCCAAATTTGCTGAGGGTTTTAATCATATTATATAGCGATGCTCAATTTTGTCAAATGCTTTTTGTATGTCTATTGAGATGACCATACAGTTTTTGTTTTTAATTGTTTACATATCATATTTATTGACTTGCATATGTTAAATCATCTCTGCCTCCATAGGATGAAACCACTTGATCACGATGTACTTTCTTTTTGATGTGCTGTTGGATTTAGTTAGCTAGTTTTTTTGTTGAGGATTTTTGCATCTGTGTTCATTGGGGATATTAGTCTGTAGTTTTCTTTTTTATGTCCTTTCCTGATTTTGGAATTAGGGTTATGTTGGCTTCATAGAATAATTTAGGGAGAATTTCTTCTTTCTCTATGTTTTGGAATAGTTTCAGTAAGACTGGTATCAATTCTCCTTTGAATGTCTGATGGAATTCAGCTGTGAATTCATCTGGTCCTGGACTTTTTTGTTGGCAATTTCTTAAATTACTGTTTCAATCTCTCTTGTTATTGGCCTGTTCAGAGTTTCTGTTTCTTCCTTATTTAATCTAGAGGGTTGTATATTTCCAGGAATTTATGCATCTCCTCTAGATTTTCTAGTTTGTGCATGTAATGGTGTTCATAGTAGCCTTGAAATGTCTTTTGTATTTTTGTGGCATGTTATAATATCTCCTATTTCATTTCCAACTGAGCTTCTTTAGACTTTCTCTCTTCTTTTCTTGGTTAATCTTACTAATGGTCTTGCTAATGGTCAATTTTGTTTATCTTTTCAAGGAACCAGCTTTTTGTTTTATTTGTATTTTGTAATTTTTTGTCTCTTTCAATTTCATTTAGCTCTGCTCTGATCTTTGTTATTTCTTTTCTTCTGCTGGGTTTGGGTGTGGTTTCTCTTTGTTTCTCTAGTTCCTTGAGGTGTGATCTTAGAATGTCTATTTGCACTCTCTCAGACTTTTTGACATAAACATTTAATGCTATAAACTTTCCTCTTAGCACCACTTTTTCTATATTTCAGAGGTTTTGTTAAGTTGTGTCACTATTATTCAGCTCAAATAATTTTTTAATTTTCATCTTGATTTGATTGTTGACCCAAAGATCATTCAAGAGCTGATTATTTAATTTCCATGTATTTGCATAGTTTTGAGGGCTCCTTTTGGAGTTAATTTCCAGTTTTATTCCACTGTGGTCTGAGAGGATACCTGATATAATTTCAGTTTTCTTAAATTTATTGAGACTTGTTTTGTGACCTATCATGTGATCTATCTTCAAGAATGCTCCCTGTACTGATGAAACTAATGTGTATTCTGCAGTTGTTGTGTAGAATGCTCTGTAAATAACTGTTAAGTTCATTTCTCTAGGGTATAGTTTAAGTCCATTGTTTCTTTGTTGACTTTCTGTCTTGATGACCTGTTTAGTGCCATCATTGGAGTATCGAAATCCCCCACTATTATTGTGTTGTTATCTATCTCATTTCTTAGCACTAGTAGTAATTGTTTTATAAATTCAAGAGCTCCAGTGTTAGGTGCATATATATTTAGGGTTGTGATAGCTTCCTGTTGGACTAATCCTCTTATCATTATATAATGTCCTTCTTTGTCTTTTTTTACTGTTGTTACTTTAAAGTCCATTTTGTCTGATAAAAGAATAGCTATTTCTGCTTGCTTTTGGTTTCCATTAGTGTGCAATATTCTTTCCCATCCCTTTACCTTGAGTTTATGTGCATCCTTACATGTTAGGAGAGTCTCTTGAAGACAGCAGGTATTTAGTTTGTGATTTTTTTTTTATCCACTCTGCCATTCTGTGTCTTTTAAATGGAGCATTTAGGCCATTTACATTCAACATTAATATTGAGATATGAGGTACTGTTTCACTCATTATGTTAGTTGTTACCTAGATACTTTTTTATTGTGTTTTTGTTTTATAGGCGTGTTTTTATTTTATTTTATTTTATGTTCCAGGATACATGTGCAGGACATGCAGGTTTGTTACATAGGTAAATGTGTGTCATAGTGGTTTTCTGCACCTATCAACCCATCATCTAGGTATTAAGCCTCACGTGTATTAGCTGTTTATCCTGATGCTCTCCCACTCCTCCACCCCCTAAAAGGCTCCAGTATGTGTTGTTTTCCTCCCTGTGTCCATGTGTTCTCATTGTTCAGCTCCCACTTATAAGTAAGAACATGCAGTGTTTGTTTTTCTGTTCCTTCATTAGTTTGTTGAGGATATTGGCTTCCACCTCCATCCATGTCCCTGGAAAGGACATGATCTTATTCCTTTTTATGGCTGTATAGTATTCCATGGTGTATATGTACCACATTTTCTTTATCCAGTCTATCATTGGTGGGCATTTGGGTTGATTACATGTCTTTGCTATTGTGAATAGTGCTGCAATGAACATACACCTGCATGTGTCTTTATAATAGAATGTTTTATATTCCTCTGGGTATATATTCCTCTGGTAATGGGATTGCTGGGTCAAATGGAATTTCTGGTTCTAGGTCTTTCAGGAATTGCCATGCTACCTTCCACAATGGTTGAACTAATTAATTTACATTCTCACCAACAGTGTAAAAGCGTTCCTATTTCTCCACAGTATTGCCAGCATCTGTTGTTTCTTGACTTCTTAATAATTGCTATTCTGATTGGCATGAGATGGTATCTCATTGTGGTTTTGATTTGCATTTCTCTACTGATCAGTGACGTTGAGCTCTTTTTCATGTTTCTTTGGCTGCATGAATGTCTTCTTTTGAGAAGTGTCTGTTCATATCCTTTGCCCACTTTTTGATGTTTTTTTTTTTTTTCTTGTAAATTTGTTTAAGTTCCTTGTAGATGCTGACTGTTAGACCTTTGTCAGATAGATAGATTGCACAAATTTTCTCCCATTCATTTGTAGGTTGTCTGTTCACTCTGATGATAGTTTCTTTTGCTGTGCAGAAGCTCTTTAGTTTAATTAGATCCCATTTGTCAATTTTTGCTTTTGTTGCAATTGCTTTTAACATTTTCATCATGAAATCTTTGCCCATGGGTTGGCAGGCTTTTCTAGAGTCCTTTCCCAGTGGCCCTGAGCCCAGGAGAGGCCCAGAGTACAGCATCCTACCCATCATCATGGTAGCCAGGGCAAGAGGTTTGTAGCACATAACCAGTGAGTTCCATTAGGAACATATCAGTTAAGGCTGGGTCACTGGGACCAATTTATTGCAAACAAGTCCCTTTTCTATAGAACTATGGTATGTTGACATTGTTCTCAGGGAATCCAACCCACGCCTCCAGCACTATTTGACTCCAGTCTAGGGTATGATTCCACTGCTCCCAGAAGAAGGCAGCTATCTGACTTAAGTGTACCGTTGATGCTGTCAGCCATAAAAAGTCATTCCAGATTTGAAGAAACTCATTCTTAGAGTGAGAGTACTGGGGCTTTATATCTTGGATATTCATTTATTTGTCCAGTAGAGGGATGAGCAATGCTATTCCCTTTTCTTATATTACATTTCCATTAGAAAGGCTTTCCATGTCCAGATTCATTGAGAGTCTTATTTACGGGCCATGGGTTATGTCTTTTCTGGTAACACTTGACATCTGTGCCCCTAACCTACTCCTTAAGGTCTTCTATGAAGGCTTGCAAGTGTAAGTGTGGCCAGTCACTTCCCTGTGTAGGTGATACTTACCAGGGCAGGCCCAGGCTGCTAGAGAAAGGCAATAGGCCACAGATTATCTGCATACTGTTGTGCCCATTGTAGGAAAAGGTTAGTGGTGGCAGCAGTAGACAAAATAATAAATTTAAAATTGAAGGCATTAACGAGGGTTTCATTCTATAGGAAATTACCCAAAAAATGTTACTTCTCTACAGAGTTTTTCTTAAGTAGTAGTTTTAACTTCTATTTTGGTTTACATGTCCAAGCAGGCTCCTTTGCATGGTCAGGCCAGGGTGGCGCTGCCTTTGAGAGTTATGGACCCATAGTTTTACTCCAGACAACTTGACTGATGAATGAGTGGTCAGTAGCACATCATGGGGTCCAGTCCACTTTTCAGCCAGTTTTTGATCCAGACCTTGTTTTTTTCAGGACTTTAGCGGCACCTTTTCTCCTGGTGGGAGCAAGCGAAGGGGCTCATCCGTGGGGTAGGCAGACCTGGAGAGAGGAAGCTGATGCATCATCAGTAATGTTTGTTACTGTTGCTGCATGTATTGCCTAATTCTGGACTCACTTAAAAAATCCAAAGGCAGCATCCCTGGCAAAGGGACCTAGAAGTGTCTACCATATATAATTTCAAAAGGATTTCATCCAAGCCCACTTTGGGGTGCTACCCTGATCAGAGCAAAGCAATATCCAAAAAGTTCATCCCAGCTTGGATCAGTCTTCTGGCAGAGTTTGGCTATTGTCTTCTTTAAGGTGTTGTTCATCTTCTCTGTTTTTCCCATCTATTGTGGTCTCCATGATGAATGCAATTTCCATTTAATCTATAATGCTTGACTTACCTTCTGGGTAACTCCTGAAATAATGGAAGGACTTGTAGCTCTATATAGTGCCTGGGAGTCCAAATCGGGATTACCTGCTTCAGCAATGCTTTGGCTACATCTGTAGCCCTCTGAGATTTTGTGGGGTATGCTTCAACACATCCAAAAAAGGTGTCTACAAATACCAAAAGAAATCTGCAATTTCCACTGGCCATGGGCATTTGAATGAAGTCTGTCTGCCATTCCTCAAAAAAGCATATCTATTTGTATTTCATCCTCTGTTGCGGGGACTGCATTCAGTCTTGGAAATATTCTCAGCACATAAAACACATCCTTGTGTTATTTTGTGAATAGTTTTCTGGAAGTGTGTGGGCTTCTGAGTAGAATCACACTAGGTAAGCAAAAGCATCTCTTATGTAGATGTCTTAAAATTAAATAAACCATGGCCTTAGGGAGTAGATTTGTTCCATAAGCATCAGTTTTCCTAGGTCTGTTTTATCAAACTCCCAGTCCTGCATGTACTTTTTGTCTTGCTCCATGGTCCAATTGCTAGAGAAATAGGCTATGGGTTGTGGAATATCTACTAGCCTTTGGATCAGCACAGCCAGACTATGCCTTGTTTCTCATGGACGTAGAGTTTGAATTTCTAGGGGTCCATCAATCCCAACACTAGGGCTGATATCAGTTTTTCTTTGTTGACATAAAATGTCTGTTGATATTCATCTGTCCATGGAAGGGGCTCTGATTTCCATCTTTTTAAAGCTTCATAAAGTGGTTTAGCCATTAGCCCCAAATTAGAAATCCAAATTTGACAGAAGCCAGCCATTCCTAGGAATCCTTACAATTGCCTTCTATTTCCTTGAGCTTTGATGGCTGCTATTGCCTGCTTTCAGTTGGTCATTGGCTTCATTTGTCCTGCCTTAACCCAAGCCAAGATAGGTTACTTTTCATTTGAAGGTTTGGGCCTTCTGTGGGGATACCTTATATCCCCATTGGTCAGATGCTTTAGGACTAGAATATTATTGGACAAGCATTATTCAGAATCACGGCTTGATCTAAGTAAGTCATCTATACATTGTAGCAGAACTCCTTCATCTAGTTATATGCACCTCAAGTCTTTTTCCAATATTTCCCCAAAGATAGTGGGTGAATTTTTGAGTTCTTAAGGCAGTACCATCCAATAATATTTAAGGGTTGTTTTGGTCTCTGGGCTCCACCATTCAAAGGGAAATAATTGCTGGGCTGTCTCCTCAATCAGGATGCAGAAAAAGATGTCTTAGATATAACACTGAAAACTACCTGTAGTTTTTGGGTATAAAAGTTAATAAGATATATGGGTTAGGCACTGTTGGATTATTAATAGCCCTCAAGTTCTGGACAAACTGATAATTCATCACAGTGCAGCTTTTTCACAAGCAGGATAGGAGGGCTATGTAGGGACCTACAAGAATGAATCAGTTTATTTTTCAAAAATTTTTGTAGAACAGGTTGTATTCCTTCTAAGTCGTCTTCTTCTTTTTTTTTTTTTTAAAAAAATAGATATTGCTTTCTCCAGGCACCCTATCCCCCTCTTTTATTTCTATATGCATTGGGTGTGTGTTTTTGGCTTTTCCCTGTATCCCATCTGCCCAAATGCAATTACTCAGTCTTTTATAGATTTCTGGGGGAAAGGCTTCTTCTTCCCCTTTCTCAGAGTAAGTGAGCAGCATTTGTAGTGACAGCACCTATTCCAGCAGGACCCGTAAGCACAATTGCTGCTTCTCTAGGGGAAGAATAACTTAAGCATTTAATTTACATAGCAGGTCCCATCCCAACAGGGGGATTAGGCAGTCTGGCATATAGAGAAAGCTGTGTCTTAGTTCCAGGCCTCCCAGTTTGTACTCTAGAGGTTGTAAGAAAGTTTTTTGTTGTATCCCTCCTGCAACTCCCATTATAGGTACTGTTATTTTGGTGCTTTTTGCTTCTGGGGTGTTAAGAACTGAATGAGTAGCACCTGTGTCAACCAGGAAATGGATTAGCTTGTTCTCCATTGTCATTTATACCTGGAGCTCCTGTGGGGAAATTTTAATTGGTTCCAAGAGATTTAAGGGAGCCTCCAGGCATCCCTATTTGTTGTCAGGGCCACAGTTTTGTCCTGTCATTTATTTGCCTGCGACCCCTTGGGTGGATTCTGCTTTTCTGTGTCCGCCTGGCCCCTTTACTTCTGGGCAGCTATCTTTTCCAATGGCCTTCCTCTATGCAGTAGGCACATTGGTTGTGACCCAGAGGCTTGCCCTGGTTTCTCAGGTATGGAGGCTTTCCTGCCTATGCCACATGTGGTGTCAGGCTTTTGTTTATTTTTTTCCCTGCCACTGAATACTTTGAAAGTAACATCCACCAACTGGGGATGAGTCATTCCCAGCACAGCATCCCATTTTTCTAACTTTCTCTTTATATCTGGAATGTTCTGCTGAATGGAAGTCAAGTTCACTTGTCTTGAATTGTCAGAGTCTTCCAGGTTTATATCAATATATCTGTGGAAGGCTTGGTAAGTACATTCTGAGAATTCAGAGGGATCCTCATTTGTCTTTTGGATGACTGGATTTTGCTTAAACTCTTTTGTTTGAGCAATCCTCTCTTGAGTCCAACCAAGATGTATGCCTGGTAATGTGCCAGACAGGCCATATTCCCCATTCACTTGGGATCCCAGTCAGGGTTTGTGCTAGGAATAGCCCCTATGGGATTAGGGGTACTATTTGGATTAGCCTCATAGAGGCACCAAGCTTCCTCATTTGCCTTTTCCATTACTAGTCTCCTTTTATCTGTAGCTAGAACATGTTTAAAAGGACCCATACATCTGCTCAAATGGGCTGATGGGTGGCAAAAATAGATTCAAAGAGGTTCATCATTTTCAGAAGGTCCTCTCTATAAGGGAGGTTGAAACTCTTCCAATTCAATAAATCAGATGTTGAAAATGGGCTGTAAGTCCAATAGCATCCAGCAGGCTGCCCATATTCATCCAAACTACCCACAGGAATTAGCCGGAGTGGGAACTGCCCTGCTCCATCTGTGTCATTGCCCTGTCCAAATCAGGTGCCCTGTTGAGTCTTAGAGGAGGCGATCATTCCAATTCCCTCATCATACTGTGGAGGGACAGTGGCCCCTCCTTCTAGACATGGCTCCGTTGTGAGTACTTTGGTGTTTTAGAAAGGATTCAGGGGTATGGTAGAAACTGTTCCCCTTCAAGACTGGATCCCTGGATTGAGTAGGCAAGAAAAGTAAAGAAAGATAATTAAGGGTCCAAGCATAAATGTCACACACTCACACAGTCACAATCCCAAGTGGTGCACTCTCAAACATATGCCCACTTAAGGGGCTGGGTACAGAATCCACAGCTTCATCTCAATTTCAAATGGCTCCACAAGTAGACGAGTATAAACACAGCAAAGTTCAGGTAGCATCATAAATACAAACAGCATACAAATACAAATAAATACAAAGAGCCCAAATGATGCTACCTGCAGCTAAGTCTGACAAGAGCGACCCCAAGTAGCATTTAAAGAAACAGAAGAAAGCCAGGTGCACTCTGGCCAACTTACCCTATTCTGAAGTCTGTCAACTTCCTCAGGTGCCACTTTCTTGGCACCAGTGAAGCATAAGGGGCAGCCAGCACCACAGCAGGAAGAGAAGGGAGGTTTCTCAAGACAAAAGCATCTCAGCAGCTTCAGGGAAACTCCCTAGAGTCTCAGCCACAGAGTCAGCTAGACACGAGCAGCTACTGCTCACAGATGGCAATTTGCCCCATCCAGTAGAAACCAGACCAGCAGGCTTAGACTGCTCAGAACACACAACACTTCCCATGTGGGCCAACAAAACTCATAACCAAATGCAGGTTCAGTTACTTGCTGTTTACAAATTCAAATACCAAGGATGAGGCGGGTGGAAGGAAAGTGACTTTATTTCAGGGCTAGCAGTGGGGAAATGGCCAAAGCTTTATGCCTTAAAGAAACCATTCCAAACTTTGGGCAGAATACAAGGACTTCAAAAAGGAAGCTTGGTATGAGGGGAATGAAGGAGGAATGAGGAGGTCCCAGTCTACGTGACTTGCTCCAATGACTTATCCTGATTTATTGCCCAATCTGCTGAATGGGTTGGTGCCATCCAAGGCACAGTTGGGTTGTAAATTAACTGCAGCCTGCAAGTAATCTCCTGGTCGGGAGAATTCTGTAGGTGCCTGGATTGTTTTAAGATTCAGTCCGTGAATTATAAAGCAAGCATATAATTAGATAAGGGGGACATTGTGTCTGGTGATAAGAAAGAGCAAAGATTATTGCTTCATTTTAAAGAAGTTCAACACAAAGTAAACAAGGAAGAAAAAGAAAGAAAGAAAGGAAAGAAAGAAAGAAAGAAAGAAAGAAAGAAAGAAAGAAAGAAAGAAAGAAAGAAAGAAAGAAAGAAAGAAAAAGAAAGAAAGA
>NW_012099087.1:501881-514164 GCF_000951045.1 Mandrillus leucophaeus
AAAGAAAGAAAGAAAGAAAGAAAGAAAGAAAGAAAGAAAGAAAGAAAGAAAGAAAGAAAGAAAGAAAGAAAGAAAGAAAGAAAGAAAGAAAGGCAAAGAAAGAAAGAAATGGTTAAAAATAGGGTACTTAATTACAATATTTCAAGCCTGGGAGAAACTGATGCAAGGGCAGAAATAGAGACACCAGGAGAAGACTTCACTTGTGGGAGAGTTGATGATACGAGGTGCTGCTTGCAGAGCACTCATGACATGTTCAGCAAGTTCTTGGTAACACAGGCCCAAAGCCCTGAATTGTGGAATCAATAAATGAATGAATGAAGCACTCAGATCAAACAAACATTCATATTATAAACAAATCATGTTTACATTTACTGCCAATACCAGGATCACTTTGTATGTCACAAATACTTTATCTCACCTTGAAGATTAGCTAATAAACTTGTACTATTTTTACTTTCCAGAGCTGAGCATGTAAAAATGTGAAATATTTCAGTACAAATTATGACGATAAATCCAATATATGATTAACCAATTGCTTTGGATTGATAGCCTGGCACCTCTCAAAATTTAAAGTATGGAAAGTGTTGGAGAAATAGATTTGAGGCTGTACTTTAATAAAAACAAACAAACAAACCTACCACTGTTGCTGTTGCCATGAGGCAGTAAAAGCCAGGGAGCCACCTTCACTTAAACCACTGCTGCTGCTACTTTGGTATCAAAATCTACCCTGCATCTGCTGCTGCCACCTCATCAGCAAAATGTAAATGTCACACAGAACTCATTCCCTATGATTGCTCACTTCCAAACTGAAGTCTCACTTGGAGTCATCTAATTAGTGGTTAGTAGGTCATATGTCTGCATCCCAGCTACAGGGAAGCTATAATTTATGTTCTGGCTTTTATGTTCCCTGGTTCCTGAGTCTCCTTTGTTGCCTATGAGACCCAGCATTCAAGCAAGGTCCTCCTGATGGCCTCTGAGCTTCCATGCTGATCCGTGAGTCACAACTTGTCCCAAGAGCCCAAGTTTCCAGGACCGAGATAGTAGCTTGAGCCAACTCTACTGTTCTGTTCTCGGTAATGGTAATTTATTGCCCTAGAAGTTGGAGTACTGGCTTTTAGATAAGCCTACTGCCTGGGGTTCTGCTAACGCACTTAGCTCTGGCCAGTTTCCTTCCTATTTGCCTGCGACGCCTCTGCACCCAAAGGCATAAAGTAAATGTGCAATAAATGTTGAATAAAAAATCAAAAACTTTTCCACCAATGGAAAAAACTTCATAGATAGCAACTACATATCTTCCCAATTCCTTTATATTGGACTTTGTTCTGCATTCAGAATCCTGATACCTCTCATACAGAACCGCAAGCCTGCAGTGCAACTTGAACAATGTATTTCTCCATCTGCTACCTCCATAGTTGCTCCAGCAGTCACTGTGGAGTTCTGATCAGTAAGCAACAACAAGGAAAGGGTCCCAGGTCAGGGAGAACAACTGTTTCAAGAGACAGCTAATCATAAACAACCCACTGGCACAACTATCTCACTCTGCATGTAGTCCCAGCAGCACTATCTTATAAAACTTTCCTCCAGCCCATGCCTGTTTGCAGATAGCCCCTTCTCTGCTGTGCTGCCCATTGCTTCCTTGCAATGTACTTTCCCTCTAATAAATCTGCCTTTCTTTACCTACAACTGTCTTGGTAAATTATTTTACCATGACACCAGCCCCAGGCAGTCACACCCATAATATTTTGGTGGCCTTTATGGTGAGTGCTCTGGGACTGCTCCTCTACTCTCTCCCTTTCCTCTCCTCCAATTCCAACCTTTCAGTGGACAGTGTCCAAGCCCAAAGAAAACTGAAGATTCACGTGGTAAGACCTCTGACTGCTGAAGCCCAATTAGGTGAGTGTTCAGCATTAGCTTTCCTTTTCAGTCTTCCCATTAACAAACTCTAGTATCCCTCTGGCAATTGATGGCCACTGATCAGGGCACTTCCTGGGATAGGCTGAAGGTCAAGCAGTGAACAGGTTTGGCAGCCTTGCTCACAAGGAAAGAAGGCTCTTTCCTATCCTTTCTGGTCAAAAGTCCCCATTCCCTATGTGTAGCACAATAGGCAGCAGAAGCTTGACCAAGGCAAACCCACACATGTTTTGGGGGAACTAAGACCCCCTCTTTCTTACTCTAATTTATCCCACAAAGACAGCGAGCCATCTGCTCCAAACATCTTAAGCCAGGTGATCCAAAACAGCACTGGGACAGTGAGTCTTCCCTCAGCCTCTTCCCCTCATACTTGGATTGAACACCCAGAGTAACTTGTACCTTGGCTGGCCACCCAGGATGATTTGTACCTGGACTGACCTTGGGTCACTCACCCAGTGTTCATCCACCATAAGGCCCTAGTGCCAGCAGATCCTTTCCAATCGGTGGGATGCCCCTTTGGAAAGTGCATCTCAGAGTCCCTCAGCAGACGTGAGTGGAACGCTTTTCACTTGGCAGGATCCCCCAAGAGAAACTGTGGTTCATATCCCTAGTGGATGTTCTTTCCCATCAGTCCCATCATGGGACAAAGTCCTTCCATTCCTCAGAGTCACCCTTGGCTGCATTTTAAAGCATTGGGATAAATTTGACCCTCAAACTCTCAAAAAGAATTGTATAATTTTCTTGTGTAATATAGCATGGCCCCTATGCAAGAAATCCTGAAATTAGCCCCCTCAGTCTCTTATAACCAGAAGCAGAATAAGAAGGACAGGGCTAAGGAGAAAGAAAAACTCAGGGACAAGAGGCAGGCTCAATTCTTGGTTACTTTACAAATCCCCAGCCCCCTCTAGGCTGCCTTAGGGACACTCCTCTAGGTAACTGCCATCAGTGAAGAAGATCAGGCCACTGGAAGGCAAACTGCTCCAATGGAATAAATGGGAAAAAGCCCCATGTGGCTTGCTCACTCTATCACAATCTTGGTCACTAGAAACAGGACTGTCAGAGAGCCCCTGGGACAGCCCCCAACCCCCAGTGGCCTTGAGCTGAAGGGGCTCTCTGTTCCAACTGGCTTCCAAACCGGACATGGTCATCAACAAGACAAATCAAAGGGCAACTCTGGAGGCAGCAAGTAAAATTTTAAATTTCCCTTTTAGGTTCAAGAGCTGCCTACACTGTACTAATCTTCTCTGAGCAACTGTTCTCCAAATCCTGTTGGGTAATGGGGGCAAATGGCACCTCCGCCCTCCAAAAGAAAAAAATTAATACTCCTTTATACTTAAGAAACCAATTACTATTCTTGTACCAGTCCCTGGTATGTCTAAATAACCCACATCCCTTTGGGGCAAAAATATAATTTTCAAGATGGATGCCTGCTTAAAAACTACCCAACCTCTGAATTCATCTTTCCCTCTACTAGCCCTGTTTCTCCTGGAAAAGCTACCAAAATTTTTAGCCAATATCTTCAACCTAGATAGTCCTACCTCAAAGATTTAAAAATAGCCCACACTTATTCAGATGAATCCTAGCAAGAAATCTAACCGAGCAATCTCTTGGGGGAGGGATAGCTTCTACAGTATGTAGATCACCTCCTCATCTGCTCCTCCTTCACAGGACTTGCACAGCAACATGTGATATAAACCATAACTTCCTAATAGAAGAAAAATGACTTTTGTCTAATTCAAGGGTTATAAAGGTAAAGAGGTATTTTTTGTAAGAAGGGTTATATAAAAGATTTTCTATGAGAAAAGATCTTGCATGGGAAATTCTTGTCCTAAAATAAAATAACTGGTTGTTTTAAAAGAGGTATGTTTAGGACAAGTCGTAAAGTCCAAGCATTCATTGTTAGTCTGTGTAAGTTATGACAAAATTTGTGAAAGGAAATTTATAAAAGGAATATTGTATGTAATTACATACAACATTCTCTAAAATTGGTGCCTTATGCTGTGTCTAATTAAATTCAAACACTTTTTCACTGAGTTGAGCTTCCAGGTTATCTAAATTGGCTTCCAATAAGGAAAAACAGACAATTGCAAGAGGTTTTCCTTTGCCTTTTTGGTAACTGATTTAAGAAAGAAAATTTTATCTTCTAGAATTCAGCAGTTTCTTTCAAGTGATGCTGTGAATGAGACCAGTCTCTCCCCAATGATACCTGCTACCTTTACAAATCTCCCCTGGATTTAGCTGGACACCAGCTTTGCCTTGACATGCTTCCCCTCTTTGATGAGTCCCTTCCTCCAGCAAGATCTAATATCCTAAGTCCCACAATCCAGGACAATGACCCACAGGGTCTCTTTACAGACCAAAAACCGTGGGTAGAGTCAGTGCTACACCCACAGTCAGCAGGAAGTAGTAGGAAGATGAAACTTCCACCCCAATGCCAAAGATTTGTCATTGTTTTTCTATTGGGACTTGGGGGTGGGGGGATGTGGAGTCTTAATAAGTAATCAACAACAAGGAAGGGGTCCCAGGTGACGGAGAATAATTATACCAAAAGACAGTTAATCACAAACAAACCACTGGCACAATTACCTTACTCTCCACACAGCCCCAGCAGCATGTTCTTGTTCTGTGAATAGCCGATAAAACCCCTCCAGACCCTGCCTCTTCGCAGAAAGCCCCTTCTCTGCTGTGCTGCCCATTGCTTGCTTGCAATGTACTTTCCCTCTAATAAATCTGCTTTTTTGTTTTACCTACAACTATCTTGGTAAATTATTTTACTGCCTGCACTGCTGACTCCAGCCAGTGATACCCATGACAGTCACCTTTTCTGTCTCCTCAATAAACAGAGATCTGGCTGCGCCAACAACATGTGACATGACTTGAGACAAACCATTTAACCATCACAGGGTCAGATGTGGTGGCTCACACCTGTAATCTCAGCACTTTGAGAGGCCAAGGTGAGAGGATTGCTTGAGGCTAGGAGTTCAAGACCATTTAATCATCAGAGAACTTGTGTTTCCTCTCTGTAGGACAAGAGCTGACTAGACAATACCCATAGTTACTCTGTTTTACAATCATACAACTCTTTTACACTATATTGAGGCCCAAAAGCCAACATCCCAAAATACAGTGCTTTGACATGCTTAACTAAAGAAGAAGCCTCAAGGTCTCCCTGACTTCTCCTCCATTACACTACCAAAGCCGGGCTGAAATTCCTTTATCTGCCTCAAGTCCTGACCCACCAAAAAGACAATCTTTCTTTTTCTTCCTCTCCATGTAAGACCAAGAAGGTAACCACACCTGAACAGACCCTTTCCCAAGATAATGTCTGCCTACCAGCCTCATTCCAATTCCAAAGAGAATTATTTACAAGTTAATTTTTGTTCCCAGATCCACTCATTCTCCTTAGTAATCCTTTATTCTCCCTCAACAGAATTCCTCTTCTCCCTCTCATAACCTGTTTGGCCAGGATTCCAGTTCCCTGTCTTTCTGTAACCTTAGGATGGTATTAATATATAAGATTCTGATCCCCATTGGGGGGGTGAGTAACCACTCTGTTCTCCCTGTATTTACATTTGTAAATTTGTTTGCCTTTTATCAATTAAGTTGCCTTTTGTAAGTTTATTTTTCAGTGAAACTTCAGAGCATGAAGGGGAAAAGTTTTCCCATGGCCCCTACAACAACCTATATATTATCTTACTACAAAATAGAATACGCCTCTTTTTTCCTCTTTAATCTAGTGTGAGGAATCATAACATTCAAACAATATCTTTTTCTTTTAATAAAACTGCTCTACTGCACAGTGGCTCACACCTGTAATCTCAGAATTTGGGAGGCCAAGGAGTGAGGATTGCTTGAGGACAAGGAGTTCCAGACCAGCCTGGAAACATGAGACCCCATCTCTACAAAAAAGTTAAAAATTAGCTGGGTGCGATGGCACACATCTGTAGTTCTAGCTACCAGGGAGGCTGTAGCAGGAGTTCTAGGCTGCAGTGAGCTATGATTGCGCCACTGCACTCCAACCCAGGAGACAGAGCAAGGCCCTGTTTCTTAAAATTTTTTAAAAACTGCTCTACTGCACTTCAACAAAAGGATGAGCCTAACTACCAAAAAACCCTGTAGCTGTAGTTAGACCTTAATACAAGCCCTTGCTTCTTTACTTTTAAGCTGTGAGTCATTGAGCAAGGAATTTAAAATTTCTGAATTCTCTCATGCATGATATATGGATATAAAGCCCCATCTACCTCATGCAGTTCTTCTAAGATTATTTATGTGAAAATACCCAACAAATATGAAAAAAATTAAAAAAGGTGATATTAATAGGGCTTGTAGTCATCTATATTTCTGAAACTGGCCCCCAAAATAAAAAAAAATAGATAGGAATTGACTTCCAGTATAAAGTCTCTACTCCTTCTGAGTTCATGCACGTAATCTCCATAAAAGGAAATTACAACATCTAAATTGTAAACCACCTCATTGAAGCTGAGTTAAAGAACAAGTGGAGCTATATGAGTCACATGATGACTGCTATGCCCCTGTAGATACATATAAGGAAATGAAAGCAGAAAATCTAAATTGGTAACAGAATTTTCATTGAATTCTCTTAATTAGCTCACTCTAGGGGAGTGAATGTAATCCACTCTCCCCATTTCCAGAGGCTTCCCATGTGTCAGGACTCATAATTTTTATTACATGAATTGCTTTACAAATAAGCACAGTGTGAAGCATCAATGCTTTATAAAAACTGCATTAATGCACCAACTTGTTCAGAAGCCAAGAAGAGAATAAGATCACACAGCCTAGAGAGAATTTAATGGGCCCAGCTTGAACATTTTTCCAGCCAACACCATTGAACACCTGTTAACAATCATGAAGAAGTCACAGGGACTATCCAGCATCTAAGTACATTGCACTAAATTCCATACTCCAGCAGTGTTGATTTATTTTCTCCTAAAGTTCCCATCATTAAACTTTCTCACCAAGAGTAATCCTGGAAAAAACATCTCTCTCCCTATAAGACTCCAAGATGGGCCCAAATGATTAAGAAAAATTTTATTAAATAGAAATAAAAAGTATTTTGCTTGGAAAGAGACACCATAAGCAAAGTAACAATAAAGTGATGAATTGGGAGTAAATGCAAATTTGCAACATATATCACACAAAAGTTTAATGTCCCTGATACATAAAGAGCTTCTAAAAATAGGGAACAAAATTTCCATTAGCCTTATAGAAAAATGGGCTACAGCCCAGAAAAAAATGCAAGTAGTTCTCAACTATAAGAAGCAAATGAAAACTTTACTGATATACCATTTCACACCCTTACATAGGCAAATCTGCAAAAATTTGACCAAGTAATCTTTTAGAAAGGCCTAGGGAAATAGAAACATCCTATTGATGAATAAATATTCACTGGGAGATAAGCAATGGAATAAACTATAGTCCAATGATTGTCAAACTTTTGGTGCTTATTTTAAAAAAAAAGATAAACCATAACAATTGTTGAAATGGCTATGTATTGGGGAGGGAGGAAATAAGGTAGACTTCTTGAGATATACCTTGTTTTACAGATTTGACTTCAGAAGAATGTACTTTACTTAACTATAAAACAAAATAAAATTTAAATAAAATCTCTTAAAATAATATAAAATAAATATACCTAAGTGTGTGTCCAGTTGATGGCAAGATAATTCCAAATAATGTTAAAACACACCTGTCTCTATAGCCTCAGTGGAATATGTCTCATCAAAAAAATGTGCAAAAAGTAAAATAAAATAAAATGTCAAATTCTTTTTAGTTATCATATTGTTAACAGTAATGTAGGCATTGTTATTCAGAGACTATTATGTATAATAGAGCAAGTAAGTAATTATTGGATATCTTTAATATTTTTAATTCTATCATTCTCACTGTAATTGATAAGATCCTTGGCACAAGCAAAAGGAAATATAGATAAAAGAAGAATTACATACAAACATTGTAATCTTGTATTTGAAGTATCAGTTTAAACTCAAAATTTATTTTATCTTTTTTTTAAAAAGCAGCATAAAAGAAACCATTTCTTAGCCCTATGCCCTTAAAAGGTCACTCGGATTGTGTTCTCTAAATACCATTCCCCACTGAAAGGAAACAAGGCTCTTTAAAAATGGCTGATCCCAGGTCTGAAGCAGGAAATGCACAAGATCATGAGGAAACTTCCAAAGACAACTGCAGTCATGTGAAAAGGACTCAGAAGCTAACTGAAAGAGACTCCCACTAGCCAAAGAAGAGACACTTTGAGGCTCAATGAGAATAACAACTGCAGTGTATTGAAACACATCAAATATGTTTAGATTCATGAGTTCATAATAATATTCAAAAGAAAAAGAAGGAAAAAGTGCTGAATTGATTTAAGACATGCCAGTGAAACCAACTCATTTTTTATAACTAGTAAATAAAGAATTCAACCACTTATCCTGCTTTTCTTATATAAACTGTACTACTGGATTATAAAGTAGAAGATGAAGGAAGTTCTCTCTTTATATTAATATTCTATAATACATTTGAATTCAAACATCACCATTTTGCAATTCCTAATGAAGTAACAGACTGGGTAATGCTTATTGAAAGCTGACAATATCACAAAACAAGAGATAATCGAATATCACTTCCCTCTTAGCTAAAGGACAGAGTAGTTTGGCAATAAATAAATAAACAAACAAATAAAATTTCTAAAAATTGAACTTGAGTCTGATTAAGACTCTGGATCCAACAATGAATTTATAGGAAAGACAAAGAACAGAATAACACATTTAACAACATGGTAACATTTGCTGATTATATTTCACAGGAATATAGTCAGCAAAATCAACACTAGGGAAAAACCACAAAACAAACTGATTTCATCAATAAATGGCAAGTGAAAAAATAAAGAAGAGATGAAATCTATAAGTTAAAAGAGAGTCAACAAACATACCAACCAATTACTGAAGAGGCCTTATATGTAGCCTAATTCAAACAGGGAAAGAAAGTTGGAAATTTGATTACTCATAAATAATTTGTTTCTTGGGTTTTTGATGGGGTTTGTCCGTTTATTGAGACAGGGCCTTGCTCTGTCACCCAGGCTGGAGTACAATGGCATGATCACTACTCACTGCTGCCTCAACCTCCCAGCTCAAGTGATCAATCCTTCCACTTTAGCCTCCCAAAATGCTGGGATTAGAGGTGTTAGCCACCACACCCAGCCATGATTGGTAATTGGATAGTAAATAATTATTGTTAATTTGGGGGGGGTGGTTACATACTAAAATATTTATAAATAAAATAATATCATTTCTGGGATTTGCCTCAAAATATTGTGAAAGGGAAAACTGAGAAACATAGTGGTGTACTGGTAAATGCTTAACCAGATTGAGTGGAATGAGGGCCTGATTGGTGTTATTTGTATCATCTGCTGATTGCCACGGTACAAATACACCCACCATGGCAAATTTCAAGCTATCGGTGTTGGGCAATGATGATTATAGACTACCCTCACAGGTGTTTTACTACAAATTACAAAGAAAATATACAAAGTTTTCCAGAAATAACTTTGGATCCTCTCCCAACTAAAATAATGCAGAAAAAGATTTCTAAGAGTAGATCTTCCTATTATATTTGAGATAAATTCTTCCTTGTTTCATAAATTCCATGAAAGCATTTCAAAAATCTCTGTGGTATTTTATATTAAATTTAGCAGCATGAAATCTAGAACTTAGAACTGGGAAGAAACACTCACAATCTATTCTTTCCAACTGGTGCAGGCCACCTCCAGCATACCACTGGAGAAGCTGTATAGATTAAATAAGGTTGGCCATGAATTGACAAGCTTTTCACCTCAGGTGGTAATGTGGTTTGGATCTGCGTCCCCACCCAAATCTCATGTTGAATTGCAATCCACATTGAATTGCAATCTCATGTTGAATTGGATCATGGGGGTAGATTTACCCCCTTGGTGCTGTTCCCATGAAAATGAGTGAGTTATCATGAGATCTGGTCATTTAAAAGTGTGTACCACCTCCACCTTCTCTCTTGGCCCTGCTCCTGCCATGTAAGAAGACTGCTCCTGCTTTGCCTTCCACCATGAGTAAAAGCTCCCTGAGGCCTCCTCAGAAGCAGATGCCACTATGCTTCCCATACAGATTGACGAACTGGGAAGCCAATTTAACCTCTTTTTTGTATAAATTACCCAGTCTCAGGTATTTCTTTAGAGCAGTGCAACAACAGACTAATACAGAAAATTGATACTAAGGAGGGGGCGTTCCTATATAAAAATACCTAAATATGTGGAAGCAGCTTTGGAATTGGGTAACTGGCAGAAGTTGGAATAATGTGGAGGTCTCAAAAGAAGACAGGAAGATGACAGAAAATTTGGAACTTCCCAGAGACTTGTTAAATTGTTGTAACCAAAATGCTGATAGTGATATGGACAATAAAGTCTGGGCTGATGAGGTCTCCGAAGGAGATGAAGAACTTATGGAGAACTGCAGCAAAGGTCACTTTTGTTATGCATTAGCATAGAACCTGAGAGCATTGTGCCCCTACTGTAGGGTTCTGGGGAATTTTGAACTTGAAGGTGATGATTTAGGGTATCTGGTGAAAGAAATTTCTAAGCAGCAAAGTGTTCAAGATGTGCCCTGGTTGCTTTTAACAGTCTATGGTCATATGCATGAGGAAAGAAATGATATAACACTGAAACTTATATTTAAAGGAGAAGCAGAGCATAAAAGTTTAAAAAATTTGCAGCCTGGCCATGTAGTAGAAAAGAAAATCCATTTTCAGGGGAGGAATTCAAGCAGGCTACAGAAATTTGCATAAGTAAAAAGGAGCCAAATGCTAATAGCAAAGACAATGGGGAAAAGGCCTCAAAGGCATTTCAGAGACCTTCATAGCAGCCCCTTCCATTACAAGCCCAGAGCCCTAGGAGGGAAGAATGATTTTGTGGGCCACAACCAGGGCCCTGCTGCCCTGCGCAACCTTGGGACACTGCTCTCTGCATCCCAGCTGCTCCAACTCCAGCTTTGGCTCCAAGGGGTGCAGGTACAGCTGGGGTCACTGCTTCAGAGGGTGCAAGTC
This sequence comes from Mandrillus leucophaeus, assembly GCF_000951045.1. NCBI lineage: Eukaryota > Metazoa > Chordata > Mammalia > Primates > Cercopithecidae > Mandrillus > Mandrillus leucophaeus. The sequence goes on from NW_012099087.1 coordinate 512,880, forward strand.
ATAAGCCTTGGCAGCTTCCATGCAGTGTTACACCTGTGGGTGTGAAGAGTGCAAGAGTTGAGGCTTGGGAGCCTCTGCCTAGATTGCAGAGGATGTAGGGAAAAGCCCAGATGTCCAAGCAGAAGTCTGCTGCAGGGGCAGAGCCCTCATGGGTAATCTCTACTAGGGCATGCAGAGGGGAAATGGGGAATTGGGGCAGATCTCCCCCTTGGTGCTATTCCCATGAAAGTGAGATCCCTCATGAGATCTAGTCATTTAAAAGTGTGCACACCTCCCTCCTCTCTCTCTTGGTCTTGCTCCTGCCATGTAAGAAGCCTGCTTCCACTTTGCCTTTGCCATGAGTAAAAGGTCCTTGAGGTCTCCCCAGAAGCAGATGTCAGTATGCTTCTGGTACAGCCTGCAGAACTGTGAGCCAATTGAACCTTTTTTCTTTATAAATTACCCAGTCTTAGGTATTTCTTTATAGCAGTGCAAGAACAGACTAATACAGTTGGGGTGGATACAATATCGATTATTCTATAGCGTCAAATCCTCCATAATAAAACATTTTTAATGCAATTATTAGCTTTTCTTTCCTAAGAAAACATGCAAAATGGTTGAAACATATTAGACACCTAAGGAAATAAGAAGTTAGAGTTTTCTCAGTTGAGTGCTGTTTTGTACTCAAGTATGTTCTCAATCATCATCTAAGTAAAGGATTCTTCCTTGCTCTTGCATTTTCCTAAGTCACAAGGAGGAATAACTGAAATAATATTTTTAAAAGTTATTTGTATATGTATACATGTATATTCATATACATATATGCATGTATAAACATATACACATACACATATATGTATATGTATATATATCCAATCCTCCATGTGATGTGAAGTCTTGACTACAGAATGCACCTGACTTGGGCAATGATGACTATAGACTACCTTCACAGGTGTTTCACTACAAACTATGAAGAAAATATACAGTTTTCCAGAAATAACTTTGGATCCTCTCTCAACCAAAATGTGAGGAAAACCTCTAAGAGTAGATCTTCCTATTATATTTGGGATGAATTCTTCCTTGTTTCATAAATTCCATGAAAGCATTTCAAAAATCTCTATGATTTTTTTTAAATTATACTTTAAGTTCTAGGGTACATGTGGATAACGTGCAGGTTTGTTACATATGTATACCTGTGCCACGTTGGCGTGCTGCACCCATCAACTCATCAGCACCCATCAACTCGTCATTTACATCAGGTATAACTCCCAATGCAATCCCTCCCCTCTCCCCCCTCCCCGTGATA